>NW_026652288.1:85495618-85510667 GCF_009828535.3 Hylobates moloch | reverse complement strand
CAGGCTTTAATCCCTTTAAAGCGTGCTGTGGGATGGGATATTGGCATTGAGTGGGGTAAGGGTGATTAGGTTTTAATGGGATGGTGATGGGCATGTGATTGGTTGCCAGGGAAGGAGTAGAGATGTCCCATACTTGTGGGTTAAGGTGGGAGGATACAAGAGGAAGACGCGAAGGAGGCTTTGGGTTGGGGAGAAGGGCGGCAATGAGATGCAGCTGTAGTCCAGGAATAGTCAGGGAAGCAGATAATTTGGTTAAAGTATCTTGGCCTAATAAGGGAACTGGGCTGGTGGGGATAACTAAAAAAGAATGCATAAAATAGTATTGTCCAAATTGGCACCAGAGTGGGGGAGTTTTCAGGGGTTTAGAAGCCTGGCTGTCAATACCCACAACAGTTATGGAGGCAAGGGAAACAGGCCCTTGAAAATAAAGTAATGTGGAGTGAGTAGCCTCCGTATTGATTAAGAAGGGGATGGACTTACCCTCCACTGTGAGAGTTACCCAAAGCTCAGCGTCTGTGATGGTCTACGGGGCTTCCGAGGCAGTCGGGCAGCGTCAGTCTTCAGCCGCTAAGCCAAGAAGATCTGGGAAGGAGTCAGAGAGCCTTGGGCCAGAGTTCCGGGGCTCTGGGAGTGGCTGCCAGGTGAGTTGGACAGTCCGATTTCCAGTGGGGTCCTGCACAGATGGGACATGGCTTAGGAGGAATCCTGGGCTGCAGGCATTCCTTGGCCTGGTGGCCAGATTTCTGGCACTTGTAGCAAGCTCCTGGGGGAGGAGGTTCTGGAGGAACGCCTGGCTCCTCTGGTTCAGGCATTTGGAAGTTCTTGTGTGCTGGAGATGTGGCTGGGGTTTGTCTCACAATAGAGGCAAGGAATTGCAACTCAGAAATATGTTGCTACTTGGCTACCTTTATTATTGTACACCTTGAAGGTGAGGTTAATTAAATCCTGTTGTGGGGTTTAAGGGCCGGAATTTAATTTTTGGAGTTTTATTTAAAGTCGGGAGCAGATTGGGTAATAAAATGTATTTTGAGAATAAGATGGCCTTTTGACCTTTTAGGGTCTAGGGCTGTAAAGTGTCTCAGGGTTGCTGCCGAACGAGCCATGAACTGGGCTGGGTTTTTCATATTTGATGGAAGAGCCTAAATGCTCACTGATTTGGAAGAGGTCTGTTAAAGAAAAAGGAGCATTAACCTTGACTATGCCTTTAGCTTCAGCCACCTTTCTAGAAGGAAATTGCTGGGCAGGTGGGGGAGGGCTACTCACGGAATGAAACTGTAAGCCGGACCAGGTGTGAGGAGGGGAGGTGATAAAAGGATTATAGGGTGGAGGAGCGGAGGCTGAGGAAGAATTGGGACCTAGCTTGGCCTGGTGAGGAGCAGCCTGGGGAGGAGGGGAGAGGTCAGATTGGTCTGTAGAAAAGGAAGATTAGAAAGACTCAGTGATGACGCTTGGGGTTGGGACTGAGGGGACAGGTGGGAGGGAAAGAAGATTTGGGACGAGTTGCACTGGGCACAGAGACTAGGAAGGGACTGATGTGTAAAAGAATGCCTGGACGTCAGGCACCTCAGACTGTTTGCCTATTTTATGACAAGAATTATGTAGATCTTGCAGGATGGAAAAATTGAAATTGCTGTTTTCTGGCTATTTGGAAATACTGTGGGGTTTGTATTGGGGTCAAGGGGCATTGCAGAAGAAAGTAAGCCACTTAGATTTTAGGTCAGGTGAGAGTTGAAGAGGTTTTAAGTTCTCAAGAACACAGGCTAAGGGAGAAGAAGGAGGAATGGAGGGTGGAAGGTTGCCCGCAGTGAAGGAGGCAAGCCCAGAGAAAAGAGAGTAGAGACATGGAGGGAAGGGGTTTGGGGGTTCTTACCCTCCAGAAAAGCGGGAAAGGGGTCGGGGCACAGAGGTACAAGGTTGGGGCATGGAAATAAGGGATTGGGGCACAGAGATATAAGAAGTTGGGGAGCAGAAATAAGGGATCGGGGCACAGAGATATAAGGGGTTGGGGTACTTGCCCGTCCCCTAGAAAAGTGGGACTTGCCGCTAAGGGCAAAGGAGAAGGGGTTGGGGTTTTCTTGCCCCCCAGAAAGGGGGAAAAGGGGTAGAGACATGGAGAGAAGTGGTTGGGCTACTAGCCCCTCCCACAGAAAAGCCAGACTTGCCACTAAGGGTGAAGGACCAAGGCAGGCGTCCCTGCGTGGTCTGACACCTCTGAAATGTGGGTGAATAATCAGAGAGGCATCCCTGCAATGATTAAACACCAAGGGAAGGCTGCATTCCCAGTCCGTGACCAGCGCCGGAGTTTTGAGTCCACGGATAAAATGTGTCTCCTTTGTCTCTACCAGAAAATGAATTGAAATTAAAAGAAGGGAGAGATTGAAGTGTGGCACCAAGATTAAAAGGAGAAAGAGGTTGAGGGATAGTGAGGGAGGTTGGAGAAGAGAGTAAAAAGAGGCTGCTTACCGGATTTGAAATTGGTGAGATGTTCCTTGGGCTGGTCGGTCTGAGGACCTGAGGTCACAGGTGGACCTTTCTCACAGAGCAAAGAGCAGGAGGACAGGGGATGGATCTCCCAAGGGAGGTTCCCTGATCTGAATCACAGCACCAAATTTCATGAGTGTCTGTGTGAAGAGACCACCAAACAGGCTTTGTGTGAGCAATAAAGCTTTTAATCACCTGGGTGCAGGTGGGCTGAGTCCGAAAAGAGAGTCAGGGAAGGGAGATGGGGTGGGGACATTTTATAGGATTTGGGTAGATAAAGGAAAAAGGGGGGTTGTTCTCTGGTGGGCAGGAGTGGGGGGTCACAAGGTACTCAATGGGGGAGCTTTTGAGCCAGGATGAGCCAGGAGAAGGAATTTCACAAGACAATGTCATCAGTTAAAGCAGGAACAGGCCATTTTCACTTCTTTTGTGGTGCAATGTCATCAGTTAAGGCAGGAACTGGCCATCTGGATGTGTACGTGCAGGTCACGGGATATGATGGCTTAGCTCGGGCTCAGAGGCCTGACAATTTTTGCATGCATATTTCCTTTTTCCTCAAAAATATATCAGTTGGACTTTCTTGAACTCTTTAACAGATGGCTTCTGGAAAGAAGCAGGGAGAGGCTAGAATGGTTTTTCAGACTCTGATTCCTCCCTTCTTCTAGCTCAAGAGATCCCTGTTCCTCTTCTATATCAGTGGACCGTTTCCTTCTGATAAATAGCACAAATGCCATTCTGATTCTCAGTTCCCCTCTTAGTTCAGAAGAGTATATCCCTCCAGGTCTTTTCTTTCCTAGTTTTCTCACAGGCTGCCATCAATAAATGATCCAGATCTGATCACCTTTTCTTTTTTGTAATGTTTTCTGGGAATCCTCTGGGTCCACTGAGCAATCTCTAAGCCTACTTATTCTTCTTAAACTGTTTCATCTCAGCTGAGCTCATAGCACTTACCTCTTAGAATGGGCCTTCCTATCCTTTTGGGATGTGAATATTTTTCAGCGATTTCTGACATATTTCATTAATTAGGCCCCCCTTGGCACTCCCATTTTCTCCACGGTATCATTTCAACGTCTTGTGTGGCTTCCTGTCAGCCTCTGACTTTGGTCACTTACATATAATTTGGAGCTTGTAAGTTTTCTTGAAATTGATCTAAACCAAAATTTGGATATACTGCATATTTTTCTTTTCTTTTTTTTCCAGACAAAAAAAGAATATTCAAACCTAAGCTCCTAATGTGTTCCTACTAGATGTACACATCTGAATTTTATGACAGCACTATCCTCATATATCTCTCAAATTTAAAAATGCACTTAATATATCACTCTAATGTGCTTACTGTTGGTAGTTAAGATTCTCTCTTAGACTCTGCTGCCTCTAATACGTATAGACTTCAGTAGCAAGGGAGAGCAAGAAGGTGAGTTTGTGAGAATGAAAAAAAAATGCCAAGGTGTGGAGGTGTAGACTTTCAGGCCTCTGAGCCCACGCTAAGCCATCATATCCCCTGTGACCTGCACGTATACAACCAGATGGATTGCAGCAACTCATGACATTCTACCATTGTGATTTGTTCCTGCCCTACCTTAACTGAGCGGTTAACCTTGTGAAATTCCTTCTCCTGGCTCAGAAGCTCCCCCACTCAGCACCTTGTGACCCCCGTCCCTGCCCACAAGAGAAAAACCCCCTTTGACTGTAATTTTCCACTATCCACCCAAATCCTATAAAACTGCCCCACCCCATCTTCCTTGCTGACTCTCTTTTCAGACTCAGCCCACCTGCACCTAGGTGATTAAAAAGCTTTATTGCTCACACAAAGCCTGTTTGGTGCTCTCTTCACAGGGACGTGCGTGACACAGACTACTGTGTTTTCTGATTACGGGTATTCCCCATGTGTCCCTGGTATGCTCAGTCTTCTAGATAAATCTCTCTCTGAAAGAACGTACTTCACCTACTGCTTAAACATGGGGGCTGATAACCCAGCTGGAGCTCCATGGAAAAAAGGTGGTCATATGCAGATGTTGCCCTGTTTGGATGCTCCGTGTTGGGTCACATTTTTCACCCTCAGTTGCTCCTGGCTTTCCTCCATCTCTGGTTAGCCTTAGTGGGGGTCATGTGCCCAGGACATTTCTCTTCTCTATTCACTCCTGGGTTTCTGGAAATTTGCGTGGTTTCTGGCTTATTCAGGGATCCTCCTCCAGCCTAAGTAATTTATCCTTTTACTTGTTTTGTTATGTATTTCTTTTTTTTCATTTTTGGGAGTACAAAATAGATCTGGAAGGCTACAATGTATTTTCAGATCTCTACCATTAGCTGGAAACAAATATGTTTCCTTCACTTTTCAACATTCTGGTCATGTTCCTTTGGAGGAATTCTGGTTTATCAGTGTTCTTTTAAATTGGTGTGCAGTACTGAATAACACATTCGATTTGCTCCATTGTAAAAAACTGGTTGACCATCACCTCCTTTGCCCTGCATTATACTTCTATGAATACAGTGTGAGATTAAATTAACACATTTTGACAGTCAGATCACATTTGCTCTTATAGAAATTAAATCAACTAACACCACTAGGTCAAAATTTGGTATATATAGGAATACTAATATAGGTATTATATATCTTTTACTTGGGCAATTGAATTTTTGACTCATTTTACTCTTTTATTATAGTGTTTTTGGATTCAGTTTGTTATTTAACTTACTACCTAGCATTCTACATTTTCACATAAATTATAACCAATATAACAAGAGCTAAAATTTTCAGGATCACTAGCAGAGGAGCCCCTCAGTAACCTAAGTGAGAACTTTACTTTCAAAATAAGCTGGTGGTGTTATATACATCTTAAATTTAATTGCGCCCACTAGGCAAATAGAGCCAATACGTTTTATGTTTACTTTGATTCTAATCAAAACAACTCCTAGCCGGCTTGTCTTAAATAATCTAAATAATTTCATGTTAAAAAAATTGAGGCAGTATATATATATGATATGGGAGAGAGAGAGTATATATATATATGAGGGAGGGAGAGACAGAGTTAGGTATTTTTCCTACAAATAATTGCTTTGCTTAGCAAAAACTAAGAAGAGTTCATAGCTTCCTATTTCCTTCCTATTTTCTTCAAGTTCTAATGTTGTTTCAGACTTTGTTATCCCACAATTATGCACAGGGGGTCTTTTCTTTAGAATCCCTTATTTATAATATTATTATTCTAATCTTATACTTCTTGTGCATTTTTGTATCTGTATAAAATGTCTTCTCTTTCATAATTTGTTATTTATTGTCAGGCATGAAGAAAAATAAAACATTTTTATTCACTGTCAGTTCCAGTAGAAACTGTTACTTTCTTTGTAAAGAAATTCAAAATAACGATTAAAATTTAGAATTCATGGAGCTCTTCCATTTCAAGATGGAACATTAAACATAATATTTTTCTCTTTACCATTTTAAGGCCCCATTAAAATGGTAGAAACAGGTTAGAAGAAGGTGAAAATTTATAGCAATAAATAGAATAGGAACAGTATATTTCCAGACAAGAGCTTTCCTCAAGTTTCTTAAAGTAGAAAATGAAGTGGTTTCCGAGGAAAAGGTGCAGAAGCAATCATCTCTAAGAATGAAAGCGATACTGGTGAAGATCAGGAAGAAGCACGGGCACTCCTCTTTCTTGCCTTTCACCTCTCACCACCTCTCCCATGAAGAGGAGAGCTACTGTAATGTTTGGTTTAACTGGCACTTTACTGACCACGTGAGATAGCACTTTCTCCGGGCTTTAGTGTTCAAGCACATAGAGGTGTGTTCTTCCCTTTCTCTTCCTTTCACACGTGTCCATGTGAAGAGACCACCAAACAGGCTTTGTGTGAGCAACAAGGCTGTTTATTTCACCTGGGTACAGGCGGGCTGAGTCCGAAAAGAGAGTCAGGGAAGGGAGATAGGGGTGGGGCCGTTTTATAGGATTTGGGAAGGTAGTGGAAAATTATAGTCAAAGGGAGTTGTTCTCTGGCGGGCAGGGGCGGGGGACACAAGGTTCTTGGTGGGTGAGCTTTTGAGCCAGGATAAGCCAGGAGAAGGAATTTCTCAAGGTAATGTCATCAGTTAAGGCAGGAATAGGCCATTTTCACTTCTTTTGTGATTCTTCCAAGGTCATCTGGTTACTTCAGGCCATCTGGATGTATACATGCAGGTCACAGGGGATATGACGGCTTAGCTTGGACTCAGAGGCCTGACACTTCCCTTTTCCAGATAGGGGCAGGAAAATAGACTGCTCTAAAAAGTTTATTTTACATGCTTTTTTTCTTTTATTCATTCACTGAACAAATAAATATTGGATGCCTACTTAGTGCAAGATACACGAGGCATTTGGGATAAAATGGTGAGAAAATAAGAAATTGATAACTCATTCACAAAAGCTAAATTCTAGTAGGGGACTCACTTACACCACAAAAAAGTAAAATTAGAACTGTAACTGAAGTAATTTCTGATAGAAAAGTACATGTTGCTATGAGAACAAACAACAGAAGTATTTGATATATCCTGGCACAATTTCATGAAAAGGTGAAAATTTAACTGCATTCTGAAAAATTAGCTAACTAGCAAACAGAGCAAGAGCATCCCCTGCATTCGGAATAGTATGTGTAAAGCACGGTGACAGGAAGGTGCTGGGAAAGTTCAAGGTTATGATAGAAGGCCAGTGAGACTAGAACACAGAAAAAAAGAAATATAGGTAAGGCCAAAATGTATAGGGTGGCATAGGATACGTTAAGAGTTAATGGGACATAGAATCATAGGATAAAACTATTTTCCCTTAAAATTGAGAAGTCATTGATGAGAAGTTGGATGCTAAGTGCTCCTTCATTTGTTGGGAACTTGTTGAAATTTGATTTTTAAAAATTGTGTTTTATTTTGTTTTACTTCCTTGAACTTTTAGGGTTATCTAAATTGGTACTTTAAAATTTTTTCAGCATGTCTACAATGACCAACTGTTTTTTTCACTTCGCTAGGAAATCAGTGGGACCTTAAAGTGACTGTCCTTCATACTAAATTATATCTTCTATTATTTTTATTTTCCCTTTTCTGTTCTTTCTCTTTGTAAATATTTTAATTAACTGCATTAAATTTCGCAAATTACATAATTACATAAATTACATAAATCTACATATAATACAATTCACTAATTTTAAATGCATGATTTAATGAGACTTGATAAATTTAAATACTTATGTAGCCACCCCCCAATCAAGATACAGAATGTGTACATTACTTCAAAAGTTGCCCGTTGCCCATTTTGCAATCAAACCCTTACCCCTATATCTAGCTGCTAGCAAACTCTGATTGGCTTCTGTCACTATAGTCTTTACTTTTCTAGAATTTCACATAAATACAATCTTATATGATATAATTATCAAGCAGCTCCAAAGCAACATCAACACAGTGGGTGAAGCTGCTAGATTGACTTGCCACAGGCTCATACATTTAACCAATAAGAAGAGTGTCCCAGTTGGATTTGAAAGTTTATTACACACAACACAACAGGCATTATGAGGTTTATGTTCTCATTCATTCACCTTGTCCCACCAAACCTCATGCTGGTGGTGTGAAGGCAGACCCAGCAGGGTGCTGCACACCAGTGGGTCTGTGTAAACCCAGAGTTTAGCATACCTCCAATCTTTTAAATGGACTATTGGTAAAACTGCACAACTTTTGACCCAAGTGGGAGAAAATATCTTTCTTATACAGGTCAGTAAACAGATCTGTTTTCTGGCAGGAAGGGAGATACTGTCTCTTCCTTCTGAGAAGATTGACTCCAATTTTGAAAGAAGTTCTACTATGAGTAAAATGCTATCTATGTAACAGCATTGCATGCTGCAGAGAAATCTTCCATGAAAGGAAGGGTCAATCAATGGGAAAACTTCATTGTTTCCTTATTTTAAGAAATTTTCATAGCCACCCCAACCTTCAGTAACCACCACTGTGATCAGTCAGCAGCCATCAACATCAAGACAAGACCCTTCACCCGCAAAAAGATTATGACTTCATGGAGGCTCAGGTGATCATTAGCTTTTATTAGTAAAAACAAAATTGGCCAGGCACAGTGGCTCATGCCTGTAATCCGAGCACTTTGGGAGGCCAAGGCAGGTAGATCACCTGAAGTCAACAGTTCAAGACCAGCCTGGCCAATGTGGCAAGACCTCGTCTCTACTAAAAATACAAAAAATTAGCCAGACGTGGTGGCATGCACCTGTAGTACCAGCTGCTGAGGAGGCTGAGGCAGGAGAATCACTTGAATCTGGAAGGTGGAGGTTGCTGTGAGCTGAGATGATGCCACTGCACTGCAGCCTGGGTGACAGAGTGAGACTCCATCCCAAAAAATAATAATAATAATTAAGGTATGCACGTTTTTTAGACAAAATGCTATTGCACACTTAATAGACTACAGCATAGTGTAAACATAACTTTTTATATGCACTGGGAAACCCAACACTTGAGTAACTCATTTTATTGCAATATTTGCTTTATTGTGGTGGTCTGAAATTAAACCTGGAATATCTCTGAGATAAGCCTGAAACTCATTGTATGGATATCCTACAATGTGTTCTATCATTTAAACCATTTAGGGACATTTGATCTGTGTCCAGTTTATTAAAAAAAAATTATTATGACATGTGCACACTTGAGGAATAAATTTTTATTTATTTTTAGTAACAAGCTTGGGGTGGGATTGTTGGGTCACATTGTATGTATGTTTAAATTTATAAGAAACTGTCACATTTTTTTCCAGAGTGACTATACCATCTGACCTTCCTACCAACAATGTGTGAGAGTTTTGGTTGCTCCATAACCTTGCAATAATGTGGTATTGTCATTTTTTTGTGCTGTGGTAACACAATACAACCTACTTGGATATATTTTGCCATTCATAACTTTTTTTGTTTTTTTGAGATGGAGTCTGCTCTGTCATCCAGGCTGGAGTGCAGTGGTGCGATCTCAGCCAACTGCAATCTCCGCCTCCAGGAGTCAAGTGGTTCTCCTGCCTTACCCTCCCAAGTAGCTGGGATTACAGGCCAACATGCGCAGCCAATTTTTTAGATATTTTTAGTAGAGATGGAGTTTCACCTTGTTGGTCAGGCTGGTCTAGAACTCCTGGCCTTGTGATCTGCTGCCTCAGCCTCCCAAAATATAGGATTACAGGCATGAGCCACCACACCCAGCCTCATAACTCTTCTTTAATGAAGTATCTGTTCACATTTTTTGCCCAATGTTTTTAACTTAGATTTTTGAGGGGTCTTATTGAAATGTAAGACTTGTTAATTTATTCTGAATACAGTAACTTTACTAGATATGCTTTGTAAGTAGTTTCTACCTATTTCCGTCTTGCCTTTTCTTTTTCTTAAAAACATCTTTTGAAGAGCAAAGTTTTAAATGTCTCACTTATTGATTTTTGTTTTTAACTTTTATAGTTTGTGCTTTCTGTTTTTTTCTTTTTTTAAATTCTATTATTATATTTTAAGTTTAAGGGTAACTGTGCACAACGTGCAGGTTTGTTACATGCGTATACATGTGCCATGTTGGTGTGCTGCACCCATTAACTCGTCAGTCATTTAGCATTAGCTATATCTCCTAATGCTATCACTCCCCCCTCCGCCCACCCCACAACTGTCCCCGGAGTGTGATGTTCCCCTTCCTGTGTCCATGAGTTCTCATTGTTCAATTCCCACCTATGAGTGAGAACATGCGGTGTTTAGTTTTTTGTCCTTGCGATAGTTTGCTGAGAATGATAGTTTCCAGTTTCATCCATGTCCCTACAAAGGACATGAACTCACCATTTTTTATGGCTGCATAGTATTCCATGGTGTATATGTGCCACATTTTCTTAATCTAGTCTATCGTTGTTGGACATTTGGGTTAGTTCCAAGTTTTTGCTATTGTGAATAGTGCCACAATAAACATACGTGTGCATGTGTCTTTATAGCAGCATGATTTATAATCCTTCGGGTATATACCCAGCAGTGGGATGGCTGGGTCAAATGGTATTTCTAGTTCTAGGTCCCTGAGGAGTCGCCACACTGACTTCCACAATGGTTGAACTAGTCTACAGTCCCACCAACAGTGTAAAAGTGTTCCTGTTTCTCCACATCCTCTCCAGCACCTGTTGTTTCCTGACTTTTTAGTGATCGCCATTCTAACTGGTGTGAGATGGTATCTCACAGTGGTTTTGATTTGCATTTCTCTGGTGGCCAGTGATGATGAGCATTTTTTCATGTGTCGGTTGGCTGCATAAATGTCTTTTGAGATGTGTCTGTTCATATCCTTCGCATACTTTTTGATGGGGTTGATTTTTTCTTGTAAATTTGTTTGAGTTCATTGTAGATTCTGGATATTAGCCCTTTGTCAGATGAGTAGGTTGCAAAAATTTCCCCCCATTTTGTACATTGCCTGTTCACTCTGATGGTAGTTTCTTTTGCTGTACAGAAGCTCTTTAGTTTAATTAGATCCCATTTGTCAATTTTGGCTTTTGTTGCCATTGCTTTTGGTGTTTTAAACATGAAGTCCTTGCCCATGCCTATGTCCTGAATGGTATTGCCTAGGTTTTCTTCTAGGGTTTTTATGGTTTTAGGCCTAACATGTACATCTTTAATCCATCTTGAATTAATTTTTATATAATGTGTAAGGCAGGGATCCAGTTTCAGCTTTCTACATATGGCTAGACCGTTTTCCCAGCACCATTTATTAAATAGGGAATCCTTTCCTCATTGATTGTTTTAGTCAGGTTTGTCAAAGATCAGATGGTAGTAGATAACCGGCATTATTTCTGAGGGCTCTGTTCTGTTCCATTGATCTATGTCTCTGTTTTGGTACCAGTACCATGCTGTTTTGGTTACTGTAGCCTTGTAGTATAGTTTGAAGTCAGGTAGCGTGATGCCTCCAGCTTTCTTCTTTTCGGTTAAGATTGACTTGGCGATGCGAGCTCTTTTGGTTCCATGTGAACTTTAAAGTAGTTTTTTTCCAATTCTGTGAAGAAAGTCATTGGTAGCTTGATGGGGATGGCATTGAATCTATAAATTACCTTGGGCAGTATGGCCATTTTCATGATATTGATTCTTCCAACCCATGAGCATGGAATGTTCTTCCATTTATTTCTATCCTCTTTTATTTCATTGAGCAGTGGTTTGTAGTTCTCCTCGAAGAGGTCCTTCACGTCCCTTGTAAGTTGGATTCCTAGGTATTTTATTCTCTTTGAAGCAATTTTGAATGGGAGTTCACTTATGATTTGGCTCTCTGTTTGTCTGTTATTTGTGTATAAGAATGCTTGTGATTTTTGTACATTGATTTTGTATCCTGAGATTTTGCTGAAGTTGCTTATCAGCTTAAGGAGATTTTGGGCTGAGACGATGGTGTTTTCTAGATATACAATCATGTCATCTGCAAACAGGGACAATTTGACTTCCTCTTTTCCTAATTGAATACCCTTTATTTCCTTCTCCTGCCTGATTGCCCTGGTCAGAACTTCCAACACTATGTTGAATAGGAGTGGTGAGAGAGGGCATCCCTGTCTTGTGCCAGTTTTCAAAGGGAGTGCTTCCAGTTTTTGCCCATTCAGTATGATATTGGCTGTGGGTTTGTCATAGATAGCTCTTATTATTTTGAGATATGTCCCATCAATACCTAATTTATTGAGAGTTTTTAGCATGAAGCGTTGTTGAATTTTGTCAAAGGCCTTTTCTGCATCTATTGAGATAATCATGTGGTTTTTGTCTTTGGTTCTGTTTATATGCTGGATTACATTTATTGATTTGTGTATGTTGAACCAGCCTTGCATCCCAGGGATGAAGCCTACTTGATCATGGTGGATAAGCTTTTTGATGTGCTGCTGGATTCAGTTTGCCAGTATTTTATTGAGGATTTTTGCATCAATGTTCATCAAGGATATTGGTCTAAAATTCTCTTTTTTTGTTGTGTCTCTGCCAGGCTTTGGTATCAGGATGATGCTGGTCTCATAAGATGAGTTAGGGAGGATTCCCTCTTTTTCTATTGATTGGAATAGTTTCAGAAGGAATTGTACCAGCTCCTCCTTGTACCTCTGGTAGAATTCAGCTGTGAATCCATCTGGTCCTGGACTGTTTTTGGTTGGTAAGCTATTGATTATTGCCTCAATTTCAGAGCCTGTTATTGGTCTATTCAGAGATTCAACTTCTTCCTGGTTTAGTCTTGGGAGGATGTATGTGTCGAGGAATTTATCCATTTCTTCTAGATTTTCTAGTTTATTTGCATAGAGGTGTTTATAGTATTCTCTGATGGTAGTTTGTATTTCTGTGGGATTGGTGGTGATATCCCCTTTATCAATTTTTATTGTGTCTATTTGATTCTTCTCTCTTTTCTTCTTTATTAGTCTTGCTAGCGGTCTATCAATTTTGTTGATTTTTTCAAAAAACCAGCTCCTGGGTTCATTGATTTGTTGAAGGGTTTTTCCTGCCTGTATTTCCTTCAGTTCTGCTCTGATTTTACTTATTTCTTGCCTTCTGCTAGCTTTCGAATGTGTTTGCTCTTGCTTCTCTAGATCTTTATTTGTGATGTTAGGGTATCAATTTTAAATCTTTCCTGCTTTCTCTTGTGGGCATTTAGTGCTATAAATTTCCCTCTACACACGGCTTTGAATGTGTCCCAGAGATTCTGGTATGTTGTGTCTTTGTTCTCATTGGTTTCAAAGAACATCTTTATTTCTGCCTTCATTTCCTTATGTACCCAGTAGTCATTCAGGAGCAGGTTGTTCAGTTTCCATGTAGTTGCATGGTTTTGAGTGAGTTTCTTAATCTTGATTTCTAGTTTGATTGCACTGTGGTCTGAGAGACAGTTTGTTATAATTTCCGTTCTTTTACATTTGCTGAGGAGTACTTTACTTCCAACTATGTGGTCAATTTTGGAATAGGTGTGGTGTGATGCTGAAAAGAATATATATTCTGTGGATTTGGGGTGGAGAGTTCTGTAGATGTGTATTAGGTCTGCTTGGTGCAGAGCTGAGTTCAATTCCTGGGTATCCTTGTTAACTTTCTGTCTCGTTGATCTGTCTAATGTTGACAGTGGGGTGTTAAAGTCTCCCATTATTATTGTGTAGGAGTCTAAGTCTCTTTGTAGGTCACTAAGGACTTGCTTTATGAATCTGGATAGTCCTGTATTGGGTGCATATATATTTAGGATAGTTAGCTCTTCTTGTTGAATTGATCCCTTTACCATTATGTAATGACCTTCTTTGTCTCTTTTGATCTTTGTTGGTTTAAAGTCTGTTTTATCAGAGACTAGGATTGCAACCCCTGCCTTTTTCTGTTTTCCATTTGCTTGGTAGATCTTCCTCCATCCCTTTATTTTGAGCCTATGTGTGTCTCTGCACGTGAGATGGGTTTCCTGAATACAGCACAATGATGAGTCTTGACTCTTTATCCAATTTGCCAGTCTGTGTCTTTTAATTGGAGCATTTAGCCCATTTATATTCAAAGTTAATATGTTATGTGTGAATTTGATCCTGTCATTATGATGTCAGCTGGCTATTTTGCTCATTAGTTGATGTAGTTCCTTCCCAGCCTTGATGGTCTTTACAATTCGGCATGTTTTTGCAGTGGCTGGTACCGGTGGTTCCTTTCCATGTTTAGTGATTCCTTCAGGAGCTCTTTTAGGGCAGGCCTGCTGGTGACAAAATCTCTCAGCATTTGCTTGTCTGTAAAGTATTTTATTTCTCCTTCACTCATGAAGCTTAGTTTGGCTGGATATGAAATTCTGGTTGAAAATTCTTGTCTTCAAGAATGTTGAATATCGGCCCCCACTCTTTTCTGACTTGTAGAGTTTCTGCCAAGAGATCCGCTGTTAGTCTGATGGGCTTCCCTTTGTGTGTAACCCGACCTTTCTGTCTGGCTGCCCTTAACATTTTTTCCTTCATTTCAACTTTGGTGAATCTGACAATTATGTGTCTTGGAGTTGCTCTTCTCCAGGAGTATCTTTGTGGTGTTCTCTGTATTTCCTGAATTTGAATGTTGGCCTGCCTTGGTAGATTGGGGAAGTTCTCCTGGATAATATCCTGAAGAGTGTTTTCCAACTTGGTTCCATTCTCCCCGTCACTTTCAGGTACACCAATCAGACGTAGATTTGGTCTTTTCACATAGTCCCATATTTCATGGAGGCTTTGTTCATTTCTTTTTATTCTTTTTTCTCTAAACTTCTCTTCTCGCTTCATTTCATTCATTTCGTCTTCCATCACTGATACTCTTTCTTCCAGTTGATCGCATCGGCTACTGAGGCTTCTGCATTCATCATGTAGTTCTCGTGCCTTGGTTTTCAGCTCCATCAGGTCCTTTAAGGATTTCTCTGCATTGGTTTTTCTAGTTATCCATTCATCTAATTTTTTTCAAAGTTTTTAATTTCTTTGCCATTGGTTTGAATTTCCTCCTGTAGCTTGGAGTAGTTTGATCGCCTGAAGCCTTCTTCTCTCAACTCATCAAAGTCATTCTCCATCCAGTTTTGTTCCATTTCTGGTGAGCAGCTGTGTTCCTTTGGAGGAGGAGAGGCACTCTGATTTTTTTTTTTTTTTTTTTT
>NW_026652288.1:85293845-85495218 GCF_009828535.3 Hylobates moloch | reverse complement strand
TGAATCTGGATAGTCCTGTATTGGGTGCATATATATTTAGGATAGTTAGCTCTTCTTGTTGAATTGATCCCTTTACCATTATGTAATGACCTTCTTTGTCTCTTTTGATCTTTGTTGGTTTAAAGTCTGTTTTATCAGAGACTAGGATTGCAACCCCTGCCTTTTTCTGTTTTCCATTTGCTTGGTAGATCTTCCTCCATCCCTTTATTTTGAGCCTATGTGTGTCTCTGCATGTGAGATGGGTTTCCTGAATACAGCACAATGATGAGTCTTGACTCTTTATCCAATTTGCCAGTCTGTGTCTTTTAATTGGAGCATTTAGCCCATTTACATTCAAAGTTAATATGTTATGTGTGAATTTGATCCTGTCATTATGATGTCAGCTGGCTATTTTGCTCATTAGTTGATGTAGTTCCTTCCCAGCCTTGATGGTCTTTACAATTCGGCATGTTTTTGCAGTGGCTGGTACCGGTGGTTCCTTTCCATGTTTAGTGATTCCTTCAGGAGCTCTTTTAGGGCAGGCCTGCTGGTGACAAAATCTCTCAGCATTTGCTTGTCTGTAAAGTATTTTATTTCTCCTTCACTCATGAAGCTTAGTTTGGCTGGATATGAAATTCTGGTTGAAAATTCTTGTCTTCAAGAATGTTGAATATTGGCCCCCACTCTTTTCTGACTTGTAGAGTTTCTGCCAAGAGATCCGCTGTTAGTGTGATGGGCTTCCCTTTGTGTGTAACCCGACCTTTCTGTCTGGCTGCCCTTAACATTTTTTCCTTCATTTCAACTTTGGTGAATCTGACAATTATGTGTCTTGGAGTTGCTCTTCTCCAGGAGTATCTTTGTGGTGTTCTCTGTATTTCCTGAATTTGAATGTTGGCCTGCCTTGGTAGATTGGGGAAGTTCTCCTGGATAATATCCTGAAGAGTGTTTTCCAACTTGGTTCCATTCTCCCCGTCACTTTCAGGTACACCAATCAGACGTAGATTTGGTCTTTTCACATAGTCCCATATTTCATGGAGGCTTTGTTCATTTCTTTTTATTCTTTTTTCTCTAAACTTCTCTTCTCGCTTCATTTCATTCATTTCGTCTTCCATCACTGATACTCTTTCTTCCAGTGGATCGCATCGGCTACTGAGGCTTCTGCATTCATCATGTAGTTCTCGTGCCTTGGTTTTCAGCTCCATCAGGTCCTTTAAGGATTTCTCTGCATTGGTTTTTCTAGTTATCCATTCATCTAATTTTTTTCAAAGTTTTTAATTTCTTTGCCATTGGTTTGAATTTCCTCCTGTAGCTTGGAGTAGTTTGATCGCCTGAAGCCTTCTTCTCTCAACTCATCAAAGTCATTCTCCATCCAGTTTTGTTCCATTTCTGGTGAGCAGCTGTGTTCCTTTGGAGGAGGAGAGGCACTCTGATTTTTTTTTTTTTTTTTTTTTAGACGGCGTCTCACTCTGTCGCCCAGGCTAGAGTGCAGTGGCATGACCTCGGCTCACTGCGAGCTCCGCCTCCCGGGTTCATGCCATTCTCCTGCCTCAGTCTCCAGAGTAGCTGGGACTACAGGCACCTGCCACCACGCCTGGCCAATTTTTTGTAATTTTAATAGAGATGGGGTTTCACCATGTTAGCCAGGATGGTCTCGATCTCCTGACCTCGTGATCCGCCCGTCTCAGCCTCCCAAAGTGCTGAGCCACTGTGCCTGGCCAGCACTCTTATTTTTAGAGTTTCCAGTTTTTCTGCTCCGTTTTTTCCCGATCTTTGTGGTTTTATCTACCTTTGGTCTTTGACGATGGTGATGTACCGATGGGTTTTTGGTGTGGATGTCCTTCCTGTTTGTTAGTTTTCCTTCAAACAGACAGGTCCCTCAGCTGCAGGTCTGTTGGAGTTTGCTAGAGGTCCACTCCAGACCCTGTTTGCCTAGGTATCAGCAGTGGTGGCTGCAGAACAGCAGATATTGGTGAACTGCAAATGCTGCTGCCTGATTGTTCCTCTGGAAGTTTTGTCTCAGAAGAGTACCTGGCCATGTGAGCTGTAAGTCTGCCCCTACTGGGAGGTGCCTCCCAGTTAGGCTACTCAGGGGTCAGAGACCCACTTGAGGAGGCATTCTGTCCCTTCTCAGATCCCCAGCTACGTGCTGGGAGAACCACTACTCTCTTCAAAGCTGTCAGACAGGGATATTTATGTCTGCAGAGGTTACTGTTGTCTTTTTGTTTGTCTGTGCCCTGCCCCCAGAGGTGGAGCCTACAGAGGCAGGCAGGCCCCCTTGAGAATCTGGTGTATTTACTGAGATAGAGAGGAAGAGAAAAAAGTAGATAACAAATGTAACTGCACTGAAATTACATCTATGAGCATTTAGAATGTCAGAAAATGCCTTATGGAAGCAGCCTTCATAAGATTAGCAAGTTGAAGAAAAAGACAAGAAAGAGAACATGCTTATAAAATTTTAAAAGGCAGATTAGATTAGTGGCTGTAAGCGTGGGCTCCAGAATCAGACCACTTTATTAGGATTTTATGTTACTTTGAGAGTTTTATTTTTAATTCACAAATATAATAAGAATTACATAAACACACATGTGCCTACCACCCAAATTGACAAGGGAGGGTGAAAAGAAATAAGAATAATAATCTAATCTACCACCTACTGTTTTATCGTATTTGCTTTAATTCCTTTTTATGTATAAAATAAATAAACCATTACAGTTAAAGCTGTCCTCTGTATCCTCTCCTTAGCACTTGTTTCCCTCCTACTATTGTGAATTAAACAAGGTTTTCATTTTTTTCAATCTGGATTTTAATATTTTGAATACATATATACACATCCATGAGTAATACATAACTTTATATGTTGTTTTAATTTTACCTCCTCTGTGTGTGTCTATATACACACAAGATATATATATATATTCCTGCATATTTTTTAAAAGTTTTTTATAGCCATGTAGTTGTGTGTATATAGTAGTATTATAACTGTCACAAGTTATTAATCTCCCTAACCGTTAGTTTTCTTATCCATCAAATGGGACAAAATGATATAACACCTATCTCATAGGCTATTTTAAAGATTAAAAGATTTCATCCAAGTGATGCTTGGCAACCAGAGTCTGACACAGTGCTATGACCCTAACAAATGCAGGCTATTGTATAGCAGAGACGTTAGAGAAAGAACACTGTTCTTTAGAGAGTCTTAAGGAAGGTCCAGTGGGACTGGCATGTGGCCTGAGCATATGGCACCTTTAAACCGTCTCTGCTCTGCCAATATGTTTCCAATAAACTGTACTATCTATGGATATTGCTACTAGTTAAACTGAAGTATTGTATCCTGTTTGACTATGAATCTCCAAAAGTAAAATTGTGCTAATCTGTGCTAATCATCTTTGTATCACTAGTGCCTAACACAGTGCCTGGACCAGAAGAGGCTTTTAGCAAATATTTCCTGAATGAATAAATGAATGAAATGTATTACACTCACCATGCAAACAGAAAATTCTTTTCTATGTGAAAAATAACTGAGAGCATTTTCTAGAGCAAACTTGAGAAAACAAAACTGTTTAACATTGCAGTTGATACAGGTACTGTTACTTGATGTTGGAACTTGTCACAAACTACAAATCTAACTGAATGTTCAAGAAAAGAATGGAAGGCAAGGACAAAAAAAGATGAAAAAATATTATAGAATTTTCCCTAAACAAGGGAACACCTGTTTGGGTGTCATACATATTATGTAAAAGTAATTCATTAATAAAATAGAGTAATAACTAATTCATGTGCACACATAAAATACTGTATATTTTGTCATAAAAACACAGTATAGCAATGTTTTTACCTGTATTTAATAATTTCAAAATGAGTGTTTTGAACATTAACATTTCACTGTACAAACTCATGAAATTTATGACTCAGAACACGTTTTTTAAATGGTGCCTTCATTTCATAGTACTATGTTTTCAATAATGTGCAAATATTTAAACAACTTCAATATAAAATATTCACTTATATTTTTAATGGATGTGGTATCTCAATCCATTTGTGTCACTCCAGATCACAACATAATTTCTTAAGTAAGATGCATATTGAGTCATGTAAGTAACACATAAAAAGTTATAAAATAAATTGTGATCACACTTGGGCTAAATATAGAGTGCACTAAATATCTGATGGGCATCCACACATTATAGAAATTAGATATTCAACCCTATATAGTAATTTAAAAACTACAGACAAATGCCTCTAAGTCAATATCATTAAAAATCAGTTACAACAATGACAATGAAATCTCTGTACAATGAAAAATTTCTGAATCACAGAAGATAATCAAATTATTTTGAACAATGCTAAACACCAAAATGTTCAACATAAGTTAGTAATTGGGACACCTCTTGAGAGATATTTGTTTTTAATCAAAGCAAATTTATTTGGAAAAATTTTCCTCCAAATTTTATCCTAGGTTTATTTATAAATTTTCTCCTGCTCATCCCTATTCTTCATTTTAAGGCTGTGTTTTAAATGTTGTACCACTGAGATTTTACTTCTAAAATCTTACATATCTAAATGCTGCTACATTGAATACATGATTCAAGTATTAAATGCATGTGTCCCATAGTAACATTCCAAACACATATAAAACTATTATCAACAGCATGTGACTTTCTTTTCTTTTCCTTTTTTTGAGATAGGTTCTGTTACACAGGCTGGACTACAGTGGCATGATTTTAGCTCACCGCAGCTTCAAACTCTTGGGCCCAAATGACTCTTCCGCCTCAGCCTCCCTAGTAGCTGGACTACACAGGTGCACACCAACATGCCTAGCTACTTTTTCTTTTCTTTCTTTTTTTTTTTTTTTTTTAGAGACAGGGTCGCACTTTGTTGCCCAGGCTATTTTCTGGATATCTATTAAAAAAAATTAGCCCTGCAAAGTGTTCTAGAAAGGGTTTTTCTTTTCAGAATATCCATATTCTCCAAGTAGCAAGTTAGAATATAAGGATATATTTGCCATTAAACCTTTCTGTTAGAAATGTAAACATGAAATTGCCTAATAGAGACCTATCTCAGATGCTAAATAGAATTATTTATAAAATCTTTGGAATATAATTATGTGAGCTACACTTAACCATCTGGCATTTTGCTTCCTGTGGACAATTTGCAGTAGCGTAGAAAAATATTTTGTGTATTTATCAAACAGATACACTAAAGTTCTGTTTAGAGAGTAATAGCATTTTATTCTAACTTTTAAAATAAGGTAGTGCATTTGCAGCAGCTTAATATAGAAGTAAACAAAAAATTGTAATATTAATAAAACACTAGCACATACACTGAAAGCATCTAAGAAATTCAAAATATAAAACACATACCAAGTAATGACCATATGAGTGGTAACATATTGAATACAGGTCTTTTGAAAAAGTTGGAGAGTTATGATTACTGAGCAGGCTAGATAATTAAATAATTACACATTTTGATTGAAAAATATATGTAGTTCATTAAAATAGGGACTCTAACTCCACTTCTCTAGCTAAGCTTCTATTCAGATGCCAAGTTTGTACTTTAATTAGAACAAAAGACAGACATTAACTTCAATGCAACATAATAATTCATAATAATGATCGTATATTAATCTCTTGAGCTTGCAGGAATATAGCACATGACATATGGCATGATACAGGCACCTGTGTGATCCTTTGGGGAGTTAGGTGGTGCATGTTAATTAGCCCCTGGAAAATAAAATCTGTTTCCTTCTGAGAAAAGCTACCTCAGTGCTTATTGGCTTAAGCCATCAAAGAAATTAGATGAAATACTGTTAGGCTGTGTCTGCACTCATTAAAGCTTTGTCTAGATGTAAGCACTGAATCAACTGCCTCTGAGTTAATTCTTGACTGAATCGTGCATAAGAAATCAGAGTAATCATGCATTTCTTTGGCCTTGATGATTGGATTTTGGCATTAAAAAATCCATCAAAATTACCATTTTGGTTACAGAAAATTATATCTAATTGTATAATTCAAACAAAATAGTGTAACCAGAAACATTAAAATTTGAAGCCACTTCATTTTCTTAAATGCTGCTTGAAACTGCCTCAATTTAACCCTTTGATTTGTAAATTCAGATTCAACCCAAATATGAGATTATAAATGTCTTAAGAAATATGTCATCTTTCAATAATCAGGGTAACAAGATTCTTGACGGTCCCAGGTCTGCTAAAGGCACTTTAGTGTGTATATCTTTGTCAGACAATGGAACGATATTATGAAACTAAAACTCTGGCTGATTAACAGATCATTTAAATTGAGACTGATAGATCTTAAAATTACTTCTCAGGGGGAAAAAATTACAATGCTAGAGTGTACCTAGAAAACAGAAACTTGAGTAGACATGGTAATGACCAGAAAAGGCTATCTTTATACATTTCTTTTGCTATGCTTCAAATTCATGTCACCTAAAAGTTGGTAGTGCACAAAACAAACCTACTTAACTGAAAAGTATTTTCAATGAATGGGATGCTTAGAACTCTGTGAGGCTTTTTAAGGTCTTTCCGAATAGCAAATTCTAATGAGGCTTTTTAAAGTTGACAATTTAAACTCATACAAGAAATAAAAACTCACCAGTGTGGCTGGGCAGAATATTTATTTTCTCAAATATTGTATTGTTTGTTTGCTTTTTCCCTGCACTGTATCCATGGTCCCGTGATGAAACTGTTATGTTGCTGATATATTTATTGGAATATGTGGGCCAACTTCCTTTCCACTCAACATATGGATTGCTAGTTTAAAATAATTCCTTTCTGTTAAGCAAATGTGTGGCTAAGGCACATTTAAATAGCCCATTAAACCAATGAGATGACAATGTGTTACCCTCAGAGAAAGCTTAATTTTTGGAGTAATCAATTACACATATCACAGAATGTCTCATGAGAACATTTTTGGCTAGGTCTACCAATTTATCATACAAATAATTATAGATTTTCATTTGAGGCAAAGGTGCTGATTCATCATTAGTAACATGGTCACAAATAATCATTTATTTTATTTTTGTTAACATCTATCTTTCCTGTGGGGAAACTTACTATATGCTCTACATTTATTTAATTTAAAAAGTCAATTGGTTATTCTGAATTTTAAAAAGTAACATACAACTGTCGTTCTAAATCACAGCACCTGCTTTTCTTTTTTATTAGTGAAATTATATAAGCATTTAGAGAATGAAAGTGTAAGACTTGTGGTTTCTGGTCTCTTTTTACTGTTTGTAAGCCTACTTGTCATGATATTCCACAATGGTGCACTTGCCTTTTAATGCTCTTACAGATATCTTCAAACTTACCTACATATATACACCATTGTTGGAGTGCACTACCGTCGTCAGGAATGATGTCATTTGTTTCTTCAAACTCCTTTATTATACCAAAAAAGTGACAGACTCCACAGTCTGATCAGTTTTGGAGAAATATGTTAACATTCTCAATTATCTCACTTTCTAGAATCAAAATAGTCTGATTTTTTTTTTCAGCACTCATTGTAAAGAACAAAGAACTGAATACTGTGGGCCCAGAAGAGAAATATGCCTCATCATTTTTATTAGCTTTGGAACTGTGGACAAGTCACTCAACCTAGTTTTCTCATTTTTAAATGGGTTATTGTGGGAATTCAAAAAAACAAAAAAAAAAGATACATGGAAAAATTCTAGAACACCAGTGCCTGGAATGTAGCAGGCACAAATATAAGCTGCAACTGAATTGTTTTCTTAGAGATAAAATGGGTCCACTTTTCTTTTCTCATAATGATTCTATTAATAACAAATCTTTACGTCTTTCTTGTTATTGTGACTCTTCAATTTATTTAGAAATGTCAATTAGTGTTTTCTTGGAAACTGCGATTAATGTAGATTGGAAATTCTTAAACTTCAGTGTGTGTAACAAACATCCAGAAATCTTGCTGAAGATGTAGATTCCTAGCCCTGTCTTTCTAAATTTCACATTTTGAGAAACGGTGATTTAAATTGTTGACTTAACACTGGCCTAACTTGCCCTCTTACAGAAATATTTTGCTCAATGTCCTTCTTCCTGACTTCTGGTGTTCTGTAAGGATTCTCTCCACTTTCTCTCAAGTACCCAGTCTTTGTGTCCTTTGCCTGAATTCTCGGGGACAGTTTTGTTTGTCAGGTACAGTCAGAGAATGAACTAGCCTTGAATTAAAAGCAGTGTTTCCAGCCCATGCAACATCTGACAGAATGGCTGGTTACACAGAATTCACTGGAAAAGATCATTTATAACCCTGTCTCCTCAGGGAGAAGCAAGATACACTGCATGAGAAAGCAGAGAAGCTTAAATTCCAGTGGTGCTTTTGTTACTAACTAAATACACGACTATGTCCAAGTTTCTTACCACTTTGGGTTTAGTTACTATATCTGGTGGGGGTAATTGATAATGCTTTCTCTGAAGGCAAGATCTCAGGGCTTAGACCAGAATTTTTCTTAGGCTTTCTTTTGATTCTGAGACTTATGCTTTTCCATAAAGGGCAGTATCTCATGTGTACCCTGCCTGAACATAAATTTCACCGTTACACCTTTGCCACATTTTCTTCAGAGAATATTTATGACTCATTATTTCCTAGGCACAATTCTATGTACGAAAGATTGTGAGAAGTACCAGGCATATAGATGACTCAGCAACAATTTAAACCTACTACCAATTCACATAACACTTGCTATTAATTTGCTCAGGATTTTATTTATTTGAATCTATTGGCAGTGGGGATGGGAGGGGAGTGAAATTATATACATTTGGAGGCACCCTCAGGTAATCACACTATAGAAATAATGCTGCTAGTTAAGAGGTTTGTTGCAAAGATGTAAAGCAGCATGTACAGAATTTGTTGGACATCTGCTCTAGGTATAATTTAATATCTCCACGTATCTTTTAATAGACTAATAAAAAACCATAGTTAACTACAGTTTTCAAATAGCAAATAACATATAATTTAGAGGTGAGGAATACAGAAGAAGGTTTTTATCTATACAATGTGACTTACCTAGGTATGCAATCTTTAAACAAAATGAAGAAGAAGCATGTTTTCTGCTCTCGGTGCTATTGTAGGTTATGGGAATAAATTCATTTAGAAATTCGTTCTAAAATAATGAACTACCAAACTGATAATAGTTTGCCTTTCTTTGTTTTAGTTTCATCTGTAAGTGAATAACTGGAATGAACACATCAACCTTTGGTTAAATATAAGGCTTTCTAGCTTTTGGGCTCACATGCACCTGCTTGTGTTTTCCCACCTCTTTTCTGATGATCTCTGAAGAGGAAGAAAGAGCATGAATGTCTAGGTATGCACAAGCCTGTTTATTTCTAGACCTTTCCTATACACGCTCTTCAACATGGCAAATGTTTTCAAACAAATACATTGGTTCAAAAAATAATATTGTAAGGTAGTTTCATTTTTCATCTAAAAATATGTACACACAGGCAATTTCGATGAAAATGGATTTCTGCTTGAATTATCTAGCTAATTGCCTCTATTCCCTGCTTTGCCTTGAGCATATAAAAATTATTTAGGGTAGACAGTGTTGAACCTTATAAATCAATTAATCAGTATTGATTAATTATTTCCCCTCAACTTTAGTTTGCCTTTAAACTAAGACTAGGTTTATGCTCATCCATAAAAAGTGAAAATTTAAACATACACAGACTGTCTACAATGTCTCTCTGGCGGTGTATCATGGGGAAATATGTTTGAATTAGGTAGAGAAAAATTATGTGAAATACTCTGAGGCTATGTTTCCTAACGGGAATTGCTTTATCCAGTATAGGAAAACGATTTTTCACATAAATTTCTAAAGATAAACTAGAACTTTAACCTGATACCTAATAGGTAGAATTTTAGGGTTTGGGGGAATAATAATAGTTGCTAGAGCTATTCAATGGCAATGTCAGTATAAAAAGCTTAGTTTTCCACATCAGAGAAGAACTGAAGTGTAGACGAGACACTCTTACAGTAACACTGCAGAAACTTAGAAGCATGGATATTTTCTAGATCTCCATCTTAGTCACAATTAAGGATAAAGAAGAAAAATATGAAAAGTTTCTTCATAATATTAAGGGGCTTTTATTGATAAAACAACTATTTCTTTCATAGTAAGTTCTTGTTCTCAGAGGCGAAATAGAAATTTGATGCTTTAGAAGATATTTTGGGTTTCAAAGAGAAACTCTGCTATTTTACTGCTGAAAATATATAGTACTCTGTGAAAGCTGCCTTACAGCAAGGAGTTTCAGAAAAGACACAAGAAAGAAAACCAATGTGAGATGCTTTCATTTTAGAGTAGCCCCTGTTTCAGTGTTTCCAACAGAAACAAGAGAAAAAGTAATGAGAAATATTTTTTTCTCCCTCTTAAGACATACATCACTCCTGAAATTCTTAGAAAATCAACTGAGGCAAATTAGGGGTTTCAAAGCTAGTCACCTCGTAAGTTGTTAGGAAAAAAATTTGCATTTAAATTGCTCTGTGTAGCTCCCTTGAGATTTTTCCCTGGAATGCTGATGGCTTTTTTCATTAATACTTAAAAAAATACAATTTCATAACCAGTGTATTACTACATCTAGTTGTGTTAAGAAGAGAAACTTCATTTCATAAAATAGAAACATTCAAAGTGGTTTAGGTCAACCAATCACTCAGTCAGAATACTTGAATTCTTCATATTGAACACTTAATAGTGAAGTTAATCTGAACCATATCAACTCTCCATTTCTTTTACAGAAACTAAGTCATTAATAGCTCTATCAGAGAGAATAAACTGTGTTCCTATATGTCCTGCCCACAGGAACAAAGATAGTCCAGAACTTCTTGGAACTTTTTCCTCAAAATAGTATATATTTATATATATCAGATTTTTTTAATAGGTAATTCTTAAGTCCTATTTCAATAACTTGCTTTACATATTCAGAAATGTAGATATAAGAAAAATATTAAATGTGCAAAATGTTCTTTTTATATTTACATTTTAAAAATACAATGTAATAATAGCTTTATACTTGTCAAAAAGCCATTGGGGAAAATAAGCCTTCAATGTCAGAAAATCTGGTTAAATTAGAGCTTTTGCTTGGGGAATTGTAAACAAACTTCTTTTAAAAATGCTCAGAGTTTTCTCAGTTCTTCCCATCCAAGACACTCTTGAACACATCAAGTCCTGCTTTGAAGTAAGCCTGAGCTGAATTAATGCTGTTCAACACCTCTGACAGGGCTTCTTGAAGGGTCTCATTTGAAGCAAGGGGTTTGCAGTGTTCCCAAGCCTCTATAAGTATTGAAAACTGGCTTGTCTTTTCATCAAGGTGGTATAGGATGTTTCTGAAAAGAAATACAGAATGTATAAATGTTTCATGCACAACGCTATTTTTCTATCAAACATTAGAATGAATATTTCTAAGAGTCAGTGATGTTGTCAATAAATGTATAAATTATAAAAATATATCACGATTTTTCAACTCCTAATGAATTAACAAATTTAGACATTGATCACCAATAGTTTCCCATATTGATGAGAAAGAGAGAAACGATCAGACATTATATGCCTCCTGATGGAAGTACACAACACTATGAAACAAAAAAAAGCAGTTTTGATAGAAAAAGAAAATTGTATCTGAATCTGATGATGCTTCAGATTTAATTGCTTATAAACACAAGAAACAGAAAAAAAAATCTTAAATTATACCACAATGTGTCATTAGCAAAATATAGATGTGGAAAACTTTATAAGACAAATGACCCAGTTTATTCAACCAATCAATTGCAATACAATATATAATGCAGGGGGAACCTATAGACCAGGGCTTCTCAATGTTGCCCTCTTACTATTCTGGCTAGATAATTCCCTATTGTGGTGGCTGCCTTGTGTATTGTAGGATGTTTTGCAGTATCCCTGGCCTCCACACACTAGATATCAGTAGCACTCCTCCTTTAGTGTAAAAACCAAAAATGTTTCTAAATATTGACAAAATATCCATAACAGAGCAAAATTGTCCCTAAAAAAAAAAAAAATCAACCAATCACAAAGCATAGACCTTACTAGACTTCTATTTAAACAGTTTAAAATATGAGAAGTAGTGCAAAACTGAACACTGATTATTGGGTGATATTAGGTAATTGCAAATATTTTAGATGTGATAATGGCATCATCAATGTTTTCTAAAAGTGCCCTTATCATTTAGAAATATTAATATACACTGTAATATTTGCAAATGAAATGTTATTAAATCTGGAATTTGCTTCAACTATTTGGAGGGCAGATGAGAGAGTGGAGCTACAGACAGTATAGAGGCAACACAGTTGACCATTAGTTAATAATTGTTGAAACTGGGTAATATAATTCATTACACTGTTCTCTCTTCTTTTATATATGTTTGACATCTAGAATACCATCTTCTCACAAGTGTGGACTGCATAATAAGATAGTGCCCTGTAACTTAGTCAAATTGCTGAGAAGGAGAAATTTGATTTGGGAAAGTCTAAGACAGTCACCTTTATACATTCATAGATACAAATAGATGTATTTTGTTAGAAGGCTATGAATTATTGCATCACTGTCTTATTTCCAACCCAAACTAGCTGAAATCTCATGGTCTAATAAGAGAGGCAAACAGGTAAATAACTTAAATACATTTTTCTAATTGTTATAGTAGAGATGTAAGGTCTAGTTATAACAGATGATAGATTGCTCCCGGGAAAAGTCTAAAAAAGGTCTAAATGGAGAATATTTAAACAGCATCTTGAAAGATGAGGGGAGCTACCAGTTACAAAAGTTTAGGAAAGGAAAAAAGCTAAAAGAGATGAAGACAGGACAGCATCCTATGCAGAAGGAATGGCATAAGCAAAGACACAAAATTATAGAACACCATGATATCCTTAGTGAAATCCATGTTAGCATTTTTGTAAGATCAGAGTATAGGGCCAGACTGGGCAATGATAGGAGCAGACATGGGAGAACAAGCCATAGTCATATCATACAGGGCCTGGTAAACCAAGGTAAAAAGATTAAGCTTGTTCCTATAAGCAATAGGAAACCAGCGAAAGGATGTAAGCAAGAAAGAAAAGTGATTATATTTCATTTTGGAATAATTACGTTGGTTGTAATATAGAGCCTGGAGAACAGAAGACCACTTAGTCCAGATGAAAGGTGACAAAGACTTAAATTGAACAGTGATGACTGAGTTTGAAAAGATGGAATCAGGGCCACAGCACAAAACTTATTAATTTATACTTTTCTCTAGCACCAGCATCAACTTGATTGAGTTCTTGATCACCATTTCCTCTCAGCAATGCTTCACTGTCTCAGCCTTGTCAGCACTTTTCACCACATGCTCTGTAGGGATTAATGGGGAGTGAAATCTACCTAATCCCCTAAGCCAGAACCCTGTAAGTCATTCACTTTCCTTACATGTCCAATTGGCTTCTGATATTCATTTATCCATCTCTGTGTCTTATCTGTTGTGATATCCTGATCTCTATTTTCAAGAATATGTTATGATCTCATTGCTTTACACTTCAGAGTGAAGAACATGTTACTTCTGTATCAAGTCTAATTCAGTGCTGTGAAGCTAGGAGGTCTTTAGTCGTGGTGATTTAATTTAGTTACATTTTTATCTGGCTTAGTTCAGTGCTGGGAACTCAGTAGACCCTCAATAATGTTGGTATAAGTTATATCAGTTCAGCTTATTTTGCATTTTAAGCTCTAATTCATTGAAGAACAGTCGATTTTGTATCTTTGGAGAGAAATTTCTGTTGAAAATGAGTACATGATGAGTGGTGGTGGGAAAAGAAGATTCTTGAATAGAGAGATTATTTCAATGATTTTGTTCAAGACAGAAAAATTTAAATAGGAACTATCTCTAATAGTCCAATATCCTTTATCTTCATGCTTATGAGTAAACTTGGCATTGTATTAAGAAAATAGAGCAGTGCAAGAAAGATACTCTCAAAATTCTGAATATTCTTGAATTTAGGTTTATAGTTTGTATTAAGAAAAATATATTCCCTGAATATGGGAGGGAGAAAATTACCTCCCAGGTGGAGTAGCAAGAGGGTTGTGAGCAATGCTCTGGTATAAAGCCTTGTGGAGTGTAGAAGCTCTGTAGCCCAAGGAGCACATAAAAGCGGGATAGAACTGCCTCTGGCACTGGGGACAACTCCATCTGCCTCATCACCAACACTGCTGGCTTGACCCACATTGTGGTCACCTGGCCTGGGAAATGCACAATCTATGCTCATACACACAGCTGCTCCAGGCCTCTGTTACAGATGAGAAATGTGCAATCTGGGAATAAGCTATATGTTCAATAAATACAAAATTGATTCATCATCCAGTACCAGGAAATGTTAGATTCCCCTGTATACTCTGAAAATTTTGTCTCTACTTCCAGATGCAGAACATTCTTTAAAGCAGATGTTTTCCCTTTGCTATTCTCCAAGTATTCTTAACATTAAAGAGATTTTCAGAAGCCATTCAACCATGAGAATGTAATCATGTAAGAGATTATTTATGTATGTACATATACATATGTATACATGTATTTTTATACAGAGAACTTTTGAAAATGTTTTGATGATATCTCAAAATGACTTAGTGAGAATTAGTGAAATACTTATTGAAAGTTTCCCTAAATATTAGTTTTATTTCATAAAAATAAGAAACCAAATAATTTGAGAAACTTTGAACTGTAGAATTGTTCAAAATGGAGATGAAACTGCCTGGAATATTTTTGTACATGACAGAACCTATACAAAAGTTAGTTTTTTCAGGCTAGCATAAGCTTTCCTGTCATTTAGGAAAAAGACTTGGCTTCTGGTGCCAGGATACATATCAAACATATTTACATTCATAATCTACTATTAAAACAAACATAAATATAAATGGATATATATATATATGTATTCATATACAAATGATGAAAAAGTCATTTAGTAATCAAGATATTTTAAAGATAAAAATGGATTAAAAATATTTTAATCAGCTATGTAAAAAATACTGCTTTGTAGACAACTTATACTACTTTACTAAAAGAATAAACTACTATAATAAAAAATTAATCATTTTTCATAATATTTATAGTTTTGAATTCTCTTCCTTCACTTTGAGTTTCATGTTTAATTGTGAATCATTAAATGGCAAATATATTTCCAGAATTTAAGAGAGAGCACAATCGATATTTTTAAAATTGTGTCAAACATTTTATTTCCATGCCTTGAGGACAAATTGTTTAGTATGCTGACAAACAAAAATATTATAATCATTGTTATCAAGAATTATTCCTTAAATGAGTTGTAACATTGCAACTAGTATATCATGGGGGGCATGTTTAAAGATTCTTAGGCTGTTATCATGACTTTTCCACATTTGCAAAACCCAACGGCATGAAGTACATTTCTACATATACATTCTGTGCTTATTAAATGTTAAATATCCATATTCAATTTAATGATGTTATTAATAAAATATGCTCATAAAAGTTACAGATTAATCCTGTGATGGCAATTCACATAGGCATGAACAGTCTCTAATATATTTTTGTAAAATGTGTCAATAACTACCATAAAATATCTAGAAGAGATATAATGTAGAAGAATAAGAATACATCCTAAAAACATGTTCAGGTCTAAAACACAAGAAATTAGAATGATTACTGTTTTAGAACTGAAAATCAATACATACATTTCCTAAAGGCCAATGCAATGGAATGGGGAGTATGCCAACACTTGCTTCTCCTAACTAGTAAGCAACATAGTAACATGCTTTTATAATGACTGTAAACAAGCCCTATGAGCAGAAATGGATCTTTTTTTAGTTTGTGAAATTCTGCAAGTAGCTAAACACATTTTCCATATGCTACATGATTCAAGTAGTAGGCTTGTGGCAAGCTATTATGGAAGATAAACACTCATATCCATTTCTACTCAAATTGGATACAAATCAGCATAAAGCTAAGATACTGAGACTCTAGGAGAATACAAGTGACTGAGATTTTTTCATCATCATTTAAAAAAACCTTCATTTTGGGTAGCTGCTGATGTTACTTAAGTTAGATGATCTTTATTATAATAGTAGAAATATGTTTTTTCACCCAGATAAATTGTATTACCTTAAAAACAAATCGGGGCTAACAAAAATACCTTCTTTAAATTTTCATGAGAAAGATCATTTCTCTTACTGATTTTCAGAATTAGCTCATCTTTTGCAGTTTTTTTTTGTGTACTGAAAACCACTTAGCTTCCTGCTTACATAAAATTTCTGCATTTTGAATCACTTATGAAAATATAGCATTATATTACTTTTAATACTTAAATGGAAGGCTAAAACAAAATCATGTTTTTACATTTTATCACATATGTTCTCATGTATTTCTTGGCTCTGAGAACTTTTACATATTCAATCATTAATCCTAAGTACTCCCAGAATCATCTCTTGACAGCAAAACCAGTATTATACCATTTTTAATATGCAAATGCTTCTTGTTTGTGAATATTTCAATTAGGTCAATACTCTTATGGAAGCTTCTAATTCAAAAGCTCTTTGAATTCTCATGTAATGTCACCAAAATTGAATTGGTCAAATAGAGTTAAAAGATGTTAACAACAAACACTATATCAGAGTGCCTAAGTGTGTCTCTCCTCCATTATAGACCCATATTGTTCAGATCAGGAAAGACAGACTAGGAATTGACCATTAGCCAGTCAAAAGGCACATGTCTGGCAGAAAAAATATGGTGGAAAGAAAGTGAGAATATATTTTAAGAGTTTCCATGTTAAAAGTCTGTCCTCTACAGCCACAAGGACTCATATTCCTTAGTGAATCATTACTGCTCTTCAATACACCTGCTTTAGTCCAATTTAGAAAGATTTCCCTGCAGGAAGAACAGATTGTGTTAGCATAGATCTAATTCAATAAATCACCATCTTATTTGCATACACAGAACATGTATCTTAGAATGGCATGTAGAGACATCAGACCTAATTAAAACATTATTTAATCGAAATCATTTTAGTAGTTATCATGTGTAAAATAACATTAATTCCACCCTCATGCCTATCTTCCCTCATCTGTAACAATTTGGATCTTATAAATGTAATTCATACAGTTATCCTGACCCACACACAACACAAAGAGACTACTAAAAGGAAAGTGTAATATATTATTGATGACACTAATGAAATTACAACACATATCACTCATTTTAATGAGCCTGTTTCAATGACACATCATGGTGACCAGGAAAGAATAGCACCAAACTCAGAAACCTAATTAATAACTCATGGCAGTATCAGTGAAGGAGATGAAATATCTTTACTCAATTGACAAATCTTTTCCTCTCAACTAAAGCAAAAGAAAACTGAAAAAAAAAAAAAAAAACCATGAGTTTTTAAACAAAGGCAACTAAAATCTTCATAAGTCATTTCCATGTGTTTGAATTAGAAAATTAATGATGGAAATAATGACTCTTTTTCAACTGTTCCTTCTTATATTCATAAATGGGCACAGGATACCATCCATTGTAAGCCTGAATTAACATTCATTATACCCCACGTTGAGAAACTCCTAAATGAAATCACACTAAATAGTAAGTCATGTCTTTCAAAACTGCCTGGGTATACATGCTGAATGCAGAGAGAAAAGTTCAGCTAAATTTCATACAATTGTTGCTAATTCTTTTAGGGATTATACTAACTGTACTCCATAGTTAACGGTAGATTACTGTATTTATATCAACATTAGAGGAGATTATTTTACTTGGATACTACGTCCATGAGAATGCACAAAATGTATGGCTACACTACTTATACTACACATATCCTTTGAGCTAAATTTGAATTTGTTCTATACTAGCAAAAGCAGAATGAGAATTCAGACTTTGTTGATATTGTTAAGCCATAAACTCACTCTGCAGACAACTGAGGCACAAAGACACGTGTGGTAGATTGTTGAGGGAAATGGCTGGAATTATTTTCCTCTGTGTGGAGACTCCTTTAAAATAAGACTTTGCAGCTCATTCCATCAAGAGGCACAGACTACTTCTCTACCTCTTGAATTTGGTTTGGGCCTTGACCAACAGAATATAGCATATTTAGAGAGCCCATGTCTCCAAATCTCCTGTATGCTGCTTTCTCTCTCCTTCCCCTCCCCACAGTTTTGGCAAGCCACCATGCTGCTTCTCTTTCTCTCTCTCTCTCTCTCTCTCTCCCCCACCCCACATACACCCACCCTGCCTCTCCCCACCTCTCCCCCACTCCCTCTCCCTCTCCCTCCCCCTCCCTCTCTGCCAAACCACCATGTTACCATAAGAACAATAAAGGGTTAGTTAGCCTGCTGGAAGAGCAAAGAACACAAAGATCTGATCAGTAGAGGTTTTCATTTACTAGCTAGCCCCAAGACAACTTCACAGCAGAGGCACCGGTTGCAGACATAAATACAGACAACAAGACCCAGCCCAGCTGCAACCAGAAGAACCACCCAGCTAAGTAAAGCTTAAATGGCATATTGAAGAATAACAGAAAAAATGGTTATTGTTTTAAGCCATTAGATTTTGAGGTGATTTTCAATGAGGCAATAGATAATTTATAAAATTTGGTAGCGTTTTTCTTCCCATGAGAATTTGTTCTTTTATATTTTATTTTATTTTAATTTAATTTAATTTTATTTTATTTTATTATTTTTTGAGATGAAGTCTCTCTATGTCATCCAGGCTGGAGTGCAGTGGCACGATCTCTGCTCACTGCAAGCTCCACCTCCCGGGTTCACACCATTCTCCTGCCTCCGCCTCTCGAGTAGCTGGGACTACAGGCACCCGCCACCACGCCCGGCTAATTTTTTTTTGTATTTTTTAGTAGAGATGGGGTTTCACCGTGTTAGCCAGGATGGTCTCAATATCCTGACCTCGTGATCTACTCACCTCGGTCTCCCAAAATGCTGGGATTACAGGCGTGAGCCATCGCGCCCATTGACAGAGTACAATATGGATTTGACAGTTCTTAAATGACTAGCTAAATTCAGGAGATATGATTAGTAAATCATGCCAAACAGTCCTCATGAGGTAAGCATTACAAAGTTAGGATATCTGTACTGATTTATTAAAAGTTTAAAAATCTGTTCACAGAGTGACAGATGGAATTTTCACATAAAACAAAAGCCAAAGTCAACCATTGTTATAGACTGAATGTTTGTGTTCCTGCTCCAAATGCACACATTGAAGGCTTAGCCCCTGCAAGTGGGATGATATTAGGAAGTGGAGCCTTGGGGGTAATTAAGTTTAGATACGATCATGAGGGTAGAGCCCCCAAGATGGGATTAGTGCCTTTATATGAAGAGGAAGAGGTACCAGAGCTTCCTCTCTCTACCATGTCAGGATGCAGCAAGAAGGCAGCCACTGACAAGCCAGCTAGAGTACCCACTCCAGAACCTGGCCAGGCTGGCACCCTGATCTTGAACTTCCCAGTCCTGAGAACTGTGAGAAATAAATGTCTGTTTTTTAAGCCACCCAGTCTATAGTATTTTGTCTTAGGCAGCCTGAGTTGACTGTGAAAACCATCATAGCATACTTTTTTCAAATATGAATTATCTTGAAGAGGTATAACCCAAGAAATATATAAAAGTGTCTGTTTTCATTTATAATTAAATATAAAATAGAGCAGAGGACTGTAGAGGGAGTAAACAACTGTGTTCTTCTGCAGTTACTGTCAAGAGTTCTCAGTCCCTCTAACTATAAGTACATAGTTTTTCAAGAGAAATTTCCTGAGTAAGAAGTTACCTTTTAGGATATTCAAGTAAGACTCCCATTCCACTGTACAGTGCTTGATAGTTTAATAAAGAAAACCTATATTTTTGCACTGAAAAAACTTATACTAATTCAAAAAGAAGACTAAAATCAGATAAAGTTAACACAATCCTTAGTGCCTTTCAGAATTTGGAGAAGACAGTGATACAGTTGACTACTTTTTTTCACACATTTAATTGGTTTCTTGTTTTTATTTATATTTCATCATGACCATTTTCTTTCATCTCTAACTGTATGTATGAACTCAAAACTCAATATTTAGATAACTTTTCTTTCTTTACTTATTTGGAACTCATTATCTCTCAGTATTTCAGCTTCCACTCAGTAGGTAGAACCTGTCACCCTCCAAAGACAATTTTATTTGAATACCCTGCAGGCTTTTGACAATTAATATAAAGATGCATTTCATTTCATCTACACTCCAAATATTTGCATTGGCCTTTTTCCATTGTTCTTTAATTACCTCCATTACCTCTGGCAAACAGTAATGCTCAGGTCACAAAACGAAACAAAATAGGTAATTCAGCTTTATTTTTTTCATTTATTTTCTGATTCTAATAATGAGAAGGATGCGGACTATGTGTTTTGGAAGTTCACTCTAAAGCCAAAAGTTTGCCATTTAAGCTGCACCTATTTAAACAAAGTGAGTAATTCAGCCAGTATTGATTTTTTTTTCTGCTTATTCTACTGAACACCCTTTATTAAATATCTAATATGAGTAAGTCACTGTGTTAGTTGCTTAGGGATAGAAACTAGAAGTTTACAGTCTAGGTTGGAAGCCAAACATGTGATGAATAAATCAAAATATTATTTTGAACTTATTGTTTGTATAATACTTTTAATAAATACTATATGGTATGAGGTTATTTAATTTTATGTTTTATAAAATTTTTCACTTTATTCTATATTTATGTTAGACTGTTAGAAAATGCTGCTTTGGGCCGGGTGCAGTGGCTTACGCCTGTAATCCCAGCACTTTAGGAGGCCAAGGTCAGCAGGTCACGAGGTCAGGAGATTGAGACCATTCTGGCTAACACGGTGTAAACCCATCTCTACTAAATATACAAAAAAAAAATTAGCTGGGCACGGTGGCAGGTGCCTGTGGTCCCAGCTACTCGGGAGGCTGAGGCAGGAAAATGGCGTGAACACGGGTGGCCGAGTTTGCAATGAGCCGAGAGATCATGCCCACTACACTCCAGCCTGGGCGACAGAGAGAGACTCCGTCTCAAAAAAAAAAAAAAAAAAAAGAAAATGCTGTTTTGTTATACATTTTTTTTTTGTATCTTGCCTCTCTATGTCATATATTGTTCATTGTCATGTAGTACAAAGTCTACAAATACTCTATGCAGTGCTCACTGTGTGCTTTATTGTTTAGGAGAAAAGCCCCAGAGGTAGTTCCTCATGGTATGAATTTAACTTGGGTTATCTGATCTCAATTGTCATAATGTTGATTCAAGTAACCCAGTCCTAATTAACCAAAACGTAATTCTTTAACCAAACAGATTATTTCAGAAATAGGTATGTGACCAAATGTTGGCAAGTACATTTGAGAGGAAGTTTCCTGAAGTATTCTAAAGGCAGTAGTTCCTTGGATTTCTGAAAGAACCAGCAAAAGCTAATCCACTTTTTCCTTTTGAAAAGTATGGGTTATGGATATGAAATCTATAAATGCCACATCTTCTTTTAACCCACCAGGAGGAAATCAGTCTTAAGATGAGCTTATACTACGGAAGGGAGAGCTGAGAGACTGAAAGAAACTTTTCCTTGATGACGTGATTGCAACACTGCATCGATCCAACCTAACATCTGCACTTCTTCTTGATTTTCAATTATGTGAGTTAAGCCAATGTGAGTATGGCTTTGTGTTCTTTTCAATCAAATATATCCAGATATACTATACTTACTGATTACTTACTATAGTTATGAAAAACACATAGACATTTTCTTTTATAATTAGATATAGTTTTCTTTGACCTAAAGAATTTAGATAATTCATTTAGTTGACATCTGAAAATGATTGCCTTGCGGTCAAAAATGCATGGTTTCTCTTGAATAGCAAGTATTCAAGGTGATTTGAACACTTCGAAATCAACAGAACATTGTAATGTTTGCTTAATTTTAGCTAGAATGAAAAGTAAGTACGAAGTGCAGCAATTGACCTATTGAAGCTATGAATGTTGATCACAAAGCTTGAGGTATTTAATGAAAGAATGATTTAATGTTAATTACAAAAACTAGAAACATCACATTTCATATTTTTAAGAATCGTGATAGAAGTTAACACAATAAATATTAACTTTCAAAATGTGACAAAAATTAATGCTTTAAAGGAGCACTTTGGTACTTTTTCTTAGCTGAGTAAATCTCCTCACAGTTTATTGGTGTGTCACTATTTGTAACAACTTTTGCTGGCACAAGGAAATGAAAATGTTGTGGTTTTAATTTGTAAACAAATGGACACAAAAACAACATATTATACAATTCTTTAAAAAGTAAAATCATCGGCCGGGCACGGTGGCTCACGCTTGTAATCCCAGCACTTTGGGAGGCCGAGGGGGGTGGATCACGAGGTCAGGAGATCGAGATCACAGTGAAACCCCGTCTCTACTAAAAATACAAAAAATTAGCTGGGCTTGGTGGCGGGCGCCTGTAGTCCCAGCTACTCGGAGAGGCTGAGGCAGGAGAATGGCGTGAACCCGGGAGGCGGAGCTTGCAGTGAGCCGAGATTGCGCCACTGCACTCCAGCCTGGGCGACAGAGCGAGACTCCGTCTCAAAAAAAAAAAAAAGTAAAATCATCTCATTTCTAAGTACCATTTTTTTTAAATGCAAGTACTAGACAGGCATTTTTAGTGATTATGTTAAAGTGAATTTTGAAAAGAACATCCAAGTTGTGAGTAAACAGTAGAAATATCAGGGTTATTGTGCTTTGGGAACTCTAAAAGTAAATTCATCCACACTGTCAGCTGTGAGTATTAGAGGGTTGAAGTGGGTCCTCAGGTATGCAGCACAAAATAGGTGTGCATGTGGTTATACCCGTCAGAGATTAATCATGTCCAATTTAAGAAAAAAATAAATTTATTGAAAAATACTGTATATATATTTTATATAATATAAACTACATGTAATAGTTTACAGAAATGATAGAAGACATTGAGAACCAGGCAGTAACCAAGGGAAACTAGGTATAAGAATATTTCCAAGATACCATGATAGAAATAGTTTAGGACATCAATGTTTGAGATACGCCCACTGCCACCATTGCATTGGGAACACTCCTCTGTCATGACAGTTTTGCTGCCTCTACTTCTGCTCTGCCACTGACAGAGTCTGTCCACAACAAAAGTGAATAATGTTGAACTGTCCCAATGTCTTGATTTCTCTTCGTTCAGATGTAAAGTCCTGGGAGGGGTCATCCAATTGGCTAAGCTTAGGGCACGTGCCTTTACCCTAGCTCAAATACAAATGTCTGGACCCTGATGCACCTTCTGTGGGGAGACATATGCCTTGCTTCCAGCTAAGCTCACAGGGGACTCACCCCCTATAGAAAACAGGGTTTGATATCAGGCACTCAAAAATAAATTTTAAAAGAGCAATATCCACTACACTGGTAATAGAAAACTGTATTTCCACAGGATTCTTTTAGAATTATCCTCTAGTTTGCTGCCCTGCTATATAGCACATTTTTCTCCTCATATTAAATATTAGCAAGTATTCTATAATGTTCTAGGAATCATTACCAAATTTAATGTGCATAAGAATAACCTGTGAAATTTTAAAGGTTCTTTTTTTTGTCACAATTTAATCATAATTTATTATTATTAAAAAATGTTTCCAACTTTAATTTTTGATTCAGGGGGTACATGTGCAGGTTTGTTACCTGAGTATATTGTGCAATGCTGAGGTTTGGAGTATGTAGGATCCCGTTACCCCAGTGCTGAGCATAGTACTCAACAGTGAGTTTTTCAACCCTTGCCCCTTGCCTTCCTTCCCATCTAGTAGTCCCCAGTATCTATCGTTGCCAACTTTATGTCCATAAGTACTTGATGTTTAGCTCCCACTTATAAATGAGAATTAACCATATTTTAAAGTTTATAATCCACAGCTTCTGGTACAGTCACAAGGTTATACAACCATCACCGTTACCTAATTTCAGAATGTTTGTATCACCCCAAAAAGAAAGCCTGTAATCATTAAACAGTTATTCCTCATTTCCCCATCCCCCCAACCCCTAGTAACCACTAATCTGCTTTCTGTCTCTACAAATTTGCCTATTCTGGACAACTCATATAAGTGGACTCATATACACTGTGACCTTTTGTCTCTGGCTTCTTTTCATTTAACATGACATTTTCAGCATCCACTGTTTTTATTATTATTATTATTATTATTATTATACTTCAAGTTTTAGGGTACATATGCACAATGTGCAGGTTTGTTACATATGTATACATGTGCCATGTTGGTGTGCTGCACCCATTAACTCGTCATTTAGCATTAGGTATATCTCCTAATGCTATCCCTCCCCCCTCCCCTCACCCCACAACAGTCCCCGGACGGTGATGTTCCCCTTCCTGTGTCCATATGTTCTCATTGTTCAATTCCCACCTATGAGTGAGAACATGCGGTGTTTGATTTTTTGTCCTTGTGATAGTTTACTCAGAATGATGATTTCCGGTTTCATTCATGTCCCTACAAAGGACATGAATTCATCATTTTTTATGGCTGCATAGTACTCTATGGTGTATATGTGCCACATTTTCTTAATCCAGTCTATCGTTGCTGGATATTGGGTTGGTTCCAAGTCTTTGCTATTGTGAATAGTGCCACAATAAACATACATGTGCATGTGTCTTTATAGCAGCATGATTTATAGTCCTTTGGGTATATACCCAGTAATAGGATGGCTGGGTCAAATGGTATTTCTAGTTCGAGATCCCTGAGGAATTGCCACACTGACTTCCACAATGGTTGAACTAGTTTACAGTCCCACCAACAGTGTAAAAGTGTTCCTGTTTCTCCACATCCTCTCCAGCACCTGTTGTTTCCTGACTTTTTAATGATGGCCATTCTAACTGGTGTGAGATGGGATCTCATTGTGGTTTTGATTTGCATTTCTCTGATGGCCAGTGATGATGAGCATTTTTTCATGTGTTTTTTGGCTGCATAAATGTCTTCTTTTGAGAAGTGTCTGTTCATATCCTTTGCCCACTTTTTGATGGGGTTGTTTTTTTCTTGTAAATTTGTTTGAGTTCATTGTAGATTCTGGATATTAGCCCTTTGTCAGATGAGTAGGTTGCGAAAATTTTCTCCCATTTTGTAGGTTGCCTGTTCACTTTGACAGTAGTTTCTTTTGATGTGCAGAAGCACTTTCATTTAATTAGATCCCATTTGTCAATTTTGGCCTTTGTTGCCATTGCTTTTGGTGTTTTAGACATGAAGTCCTGGCCCATGACTATGTCGTGAATGGTATTGTCCAGGTTTTCTTCTAGGGTTTTTATGGTTTTAGGTCTAACATGTAAGTCTTTAATCCATCTTGAATTAATTTTTGTATAAGGTGTAAGGAAGAGATCCAGTTTCAGCTTTCTACATATGGCTAGACAGTTTTCCCAGCACTATTTATTAAATAGGGAATCCTTTCCTCATTGCTTGTTTTTGTCAGGTTTGTCAAAGATCAGATAGTTGTAGATATGCGGCATCATTTCTGAGGGCTCTGTTCTGTTCCATTGATCTATATCTCTGTTGTGGTACCAGTACCATGCTGTTTTGTTTACTGTAGCCTTGTAGTATAGTTTGAAGTCAGGTAGTGTGATGCCTCCAGCTTTGTTCTTTTGACTTAGGATTGACTTGGCGATGCGGACTCTTTTTTGGTTCCATATGAACTTTAAAGTAGTTTTTTCCAATTCTGTGAAGAAAGTCATTGGTAGCTTGATGGGGATGGCATTGAATCGATAAATTACCTTGGGCAGTATGGCCATTTTCATGATATTGATTCTTCCAACCCATGAGCATGGAATGTTAGTCCATTTGTTTGTATCCTCTTTTATTTCACTGAGCAGTGGTTTGTAGTTCTCCTTGAAGAGGTCCTTCACATCCCTTGTAAGTTGGATTCCTAGGTATTTGGTTCTCTTTGAAGCAATTGTGAATGGGAGTTCACTCATGATTTGGCTCTCTGTTTGTTCTTGGTGTATCAGAATGCTTGTGATTTTTGTACATTGATTTTGTATCCTGAAACTTTGCTGAAGTTGCTTATCAGCTTAAGGAGATTTTGGGCTGAGACAATGGTGTTTTCTAGATATACAATCATGTCATCTGCAAACAGGGACAATTTGACTTCCTCTTTTCCTAATTAAATAACCTTCATTTCCTTCTCCTGTCTAATTGCCCTGGCCAGAACTTCTAACACTATGTTGAATAGGAGTGGTGAAAGAGGCCATCCCTGTCTTGTGCCAGTATGCAAAGGGAATGCTTCCAGTTTTTGCCTATCCAGTATGATATTGGCTGTGGGTTTGTCATAGATAGCTCTTATTATTTTGAGATACGTCCCATCAATACCTAATTTATTGAGAGTTTTTAGCATGAAGGGTTGTTGAATTTTGTCAAAGGCCTTTTCTGCATCTGTTGAGATAATCCTGTGTTTTTTGTCTTTTGTTTTGTTTATATGCTGGATTACATTTATTCATTTGCATATGTTGAACCAGCCTTGCATCCCAGGGATGAAGCCCACTTGATGATGGTGGATAAGCTTTTTGATGTGCTGCTGGATTCGGTTTGCCAGTATTTTATTGAGGATTTTTCCATCAATGTTCATCAAGGATATTGTTCTAAAATTCTCTTTTTTGGTTGTGTTTCTGCCAGGCTTTGGTATCAGGAGGATGCTGGCCTCATAAAATGAGTTAGGGAGGATTCCCTCTTTTTCTATTGATTGGAATAGTTTCAGAAGGAATGGTACCAGTTCCTCCTTGTACCTCTGGTAGAATTCGGCTGTGAATCCATCTGGTCCTGGACTCTTTTTGGTTGGTAAACTATTAATTATTGCCACAATTTCAGAGCCTGTTATTGGTCTATTCAGAGATTCAACTTCTTCCTGGTTTAGTCTTGGGAGGGTGTATGGGTCGAGGAATTTATCCATTTCTTCTAGATTTTCTAGTTTATTTGCATAGAGGTGTTTGTAGTATTCTCTGATGGTAGATTGTATTTCTGTGGGATTGGTGGTGATATGCCCTTTATCATTTTTTATTGTGTCTATTTGATTCTTCTCTCTTTTCTTCTTTATTAGTCTTGCTAGCAGTCTATCAATTTTGTTGATCTTTTCAAAAAACCAGCTCCTGGATTCATTAATTTTTTGAAGGGTTTTTTGTGTCTCTATTTCCTTCAGTTCTGCTCTGATTTTAGTTCTTTCTTGCCTTCTGCTAGCTTTTGAATATGTTTGCTCTTGCTTTTCTATTTCTTTTAATTGTGATGTTAGGGTGTCAATTTTGGATCTTTCCTGCTTTCTCTTGTGGGTATTTAGTGCTATAAATTTCCCTCTACACACTGCTTTGAATGTGTCCCAGAGATTCTGGTATGTTGTGTCTTTGTTCTCATTGGTTTCAAAGAACATCTTTATTTCTGTCTTCATTTCGTTATGTACCCAGTAGTCATTCAGGAGCAGGTTGTTCAGTTTCCATATAGTTGAGTGGTTTTGAGTGAGTTTCTTAATCCTGAGTTCTAGTTTGATTGCACTGTGGTCTCAGAGACAGTTTGTTATAATTTCTGTTCTTTTACATTTGCTGAGAAGAGCTTTACTTCCGACTATGTGGTCAATTTTGGAATAGGTGTGGTGTGGTTCTGAAAAAAATGTATATTCTGTTGATTTGGAGTGGAGAGTTCTGTAGATGTCTATTAGGTCTGCTTGGTGCAGAGCTGAGTTCAATTCCTGGGTATCCTTGTTAACTTTCTGTCTGGTTGATCTGTCTAATGTTGACAGTGGGGTGTTAAAGTCCCCCATTATTATTGTGTGGGAGTCTAAGTCTTTTTGTAGGTCACTCAGAACTTGCTTTTTGAATCTGGGTGCTCCTGTATTGGGTGCATATATATTTAGGATAGTTAGCTCTTCTTGTTGAATTGATCCCTTTACCATTGTGTAATGGCCTTCTTTGTCTCTTTTGATCTTTGTTGGTTTAAAGTCTGTTTTATCAGAGACTAGGATTGCAACCCCTGCCATTTTTTGTTTTCCGTTTGCTTGGTAGATCTTCCTCCATCCCTTTATTTTGAGTCTATGTGTGTCTCTGCACATGAGATGGGTTTCCTGAATACAGCACACTGATAGGTCTTGACTATCCAGTTTGCCAGCCTGTGTCTTTTAATTGGATCATTTAGCCCATGTACATTTAAAGTTAATATTGTTATGTGTGAATTTGATCCTGTCATTATGATGTTAGCTGGTTATTTTGCTCATTAGTTAATGCAGTTTCTTCCTAGCCTTGAAGGTCTTTACAATTTGGCATGTTTTTGCAGTGGCTGGTACCAGTTGTTCCTTTCCATGTTTAGTGCTTCCTTCAGGAGCTCTTTTAGGGCAGGCCTGCTGGTGACAAAATCTCTCAGCATTTGCTTGTCTGTAAAGTATTTTATTTCTCCTTCACTCATGAAGCTTAGTTTGGCTGGATATGAAATTCTGGGTTGAAAATTCTTTTCTTTAAGAATGTTGAATATCGGCCCCCACTCTCTTCTGGCTTGTAGAGTTTCTGCTGAGAGATCAGCTGTTAGTCTGATGGGCTTCCCTTTGTGGGTAACCCGACCTTTCTCTCTGGCTGCCCTTAACATTTTTTCCTTCATTTCAACTTTGGTGAATCTGACAATTATGTGTCTTGGAGTTGCTCTTCTCAAGGAGTATCTTTGTGGCATTCTCTGTATTTCCTGAATGTGAATGTTGGCTTGCCTTGCTAGATTGGGGAAGTTCTCCTGGATAATATCTTGCAGAGTGTTTTCCAACTTGCTTCCATTCTCTCTGTCACTTTCAGGTACACCAATCAGACGTAGATTTGGTCTTTTCACATAGTCCCATATTTCTTGGAGGCTTTGTTCATTTCTTTTTATTCTTTTTTCTCTAAACTTCCCTTCTTGCTTCATTTCATTCATTTCGTCTTCCATCACTGATACCCTTTCTTCCAGTTGTTCGCATCAGCTCCTGAGGCTTCTGCATTCTTCACGTAGTTCTCAAAACTTGGCTTTCAGCTCCATCAGCTCCTTTAAGTACTTCTCTGCATTGGTTATTCTAGTTATCCATTCATCTAAATTTTTTTCAAAGTTTTTACTTCTTTGCCATTGGTTTGAATTTCCTCCTGTAGCTTGGAGTAGTTTGATCGTCTGAAGCCTTCTTCTCTCAACTCATCAAAGTCATTCTCCGTCCAGCTTTGTTCCGTTGCTGGTGAGGAACTGTGTTCCTTTGGAGGAGGAGAGGTACTCTGCTTTTTAGAGTTTCCAGTTTTTCTGCTCTGTTTTTTCCCTAGCTTTGTGGTTTTATCTACTTTTGGTCTTTGATGATGGTGACGTACAGATGGGTTTTTGGTGTGCGTGTCCTTTATGTTTGTTAGTTTTCCTTCTAACAGACAGGACCCTCAGCTGCAGGTCTGTTGGAGTTTGCTAGAGGTCCACTCCAGACCCTGTTTGCCTGGGTATCAGCAGCAGTGGCTGCAGAACAGCGGATTTTCGTGAACCGCAAATGTTGCTGCCTGATTGTTCCTCTGGAAGTTTTGTGTCAGAAGAGTACCCAGCTGTGTGAGGTGTCAGTCTGCCCCTACTGGGGGGTGCCTCCTAGTTAGGCTACTTGGGGGTCAGGGACCCACTTGAGGAGGCAGTCTGCCCGTTCTCAGATCTCCAGCTGCGTGCTGGGAGAACCACTACTCTCTTCAAAGCTGTCAGACAGGGACATTTAAGTCTGCAGAGATTCCTGCTGTCTTTTTGTTTGTCTGTGCCCTGCCCCCAGAGGTGGAGCCTACAGAGGCAGGCAGGCCTCCTTGAGCTGTGGTGGGCTCCACCCAGTTCGAGCTTCCTGGCTGCTTTGTTTACCTAGGCAAGCCTGGGCAATGGCAGGCGCGCCTCCCTCAGCCTCGCTGCCGCCTTGCAGTTTGATCTCAGACTGCTGTGCTAGCAATCAGCAAAACTCGATGGGCACAGGACCCTCCGAGCCAGGTGCGGGATATAATCTCCTGGTGTGCCGTTTTTTAAGCCCATTGGAAAATCGCAGTATTAGGGTGGGAGTGACCCGATTTTCCAGGTGCTGTCTGTTACCTCTTTCTTTGACTAGGAAAGGGAACTCCCTGACTCCTTGCGCTTCTCAAGTGAGGCAGTGCCCCGCCCTGCTTCTGCTCGCGCATGGTGCCCTGCACCCACTGTCCTGCACCCAGTGTCTGGCACTCCCTAGTGAGATGAACCCGGTACCTCAGATGGAAATGCAGAAATCACCCATCTTCTGCGTCACTCATGCTGGGAGCTATAGACTGGAGCTGTTCCTATTTGGCCATCTTGGCTCCACCCCCTTAAAGGTTCTTAAGAGATTCAGATGTAGTGGATCTGTGATGCTTTATTTTTTTTTTCCTTCTGTATTTTTTCCCTGCTCCCTAACATAAACCTAATGGATGACACCCACATAAACTCCACAATTCCTCCAGTGAGTTTTACATATACAAAGACATCTTGTTTTGTTCCCAAACCAGTTTCTTCTGGTGACGTGTGTAATTATATACGAAATTACATGATTTAATTAGCATTAGGTAAATAATGATAGTTTAAGTGTGAAGGAACGAGTTATGTTTCTGAAAATGAACCTGAATGTTTTGGACAGCCTTACACAGATTAATTGATGAAATTTGAAACTGTTGTTCAATTATATGTGGAGACATAACTGAAAAGATTATTAATAAGGGGAGGAAAGGAGTATAGTGACAAGGTAGAAAAAATCTGCATTGCAAGTGCCTATTTCTTGCTCCAAGGTGAGGAAACTGAAACTAGGAATCTTAGATATTGCATCACATGTGTTGTTTAAACAAGAAAGTAAATCTAGAATTCCAATCCCCAGAACAACACTCAAAGAAAAGTTCTTTGTCTTATCAATCTTTTTGTATAATGAATGTTTCTTGTCTTATCAATCTTTTTGTATAATGAGTGTTTCAGTTAAAATAAAATGCTTCTTCAAGCATCTAAACATCTACTGGCTCTGCTTGCGTCACAAAAAAGGATGTTTATTCTTCAGGCAGTATTTAGTCAAAGCTATACTCCTAAATCAGGCAAAGAGGTATCATCTTGAGTGAGTTCCAACTCTCATGAACTGGTGGTAGTGACTTGAAGTACTAGATGAGCAATGGATCTGGGGCTGTTTGTTTGGGGCCCCAAAAGAAAGAGGTCTGTCATTACTCAGACTCCTGTTCACAGACCCTGCGTCACTGAAGATCATCTAGCCAATTTTATTGATAGTAATGCATAGGTTTGTTGAAGTAATCAGTGCATGTATAAACCAAGTTATCCAAATGAAGAGAAAAAGGTAATAATTACTTGGTGTTGGTAATTAAGTTAGCCACTCCTAGTAAGTATTTTGAAATTTTGTATTCTAAGTCCCCTGCTTTTCCTGTTTCTGAAATCTGAGATAACTAAATAATTAATTGTTACATTTCCTTTTCTAGATGCTCTAGACTCTGTGGTCACTGTGTGTTTAAACAATTGCCCAATCCATTATTAATTTATTAAATTACACTTAAGGAAAACAAAATACATTTATATTTTTTATTAATAACTGAGTTTCATGGATGTTTAGGTCTTTTTGTAAGATGTGTGTCACTATCTGAAATACATACTAGTTTTTAAAGTAATTGACTTTATTCAGTGGGCTCAGTTCTATTAATCTATATCCACCTTTTTTCTTGAAACCTAATAAATATTTAACATATGCAGAAAATAATACACGCAGTGCTTAACTGTACCCTTTGGAACTGTGGCCCTAAATAGAGAAGAATAAAAGTAATGGGTTCTTTGCACTAGACATCTTGATACAAGTCACCTTGACATTTTGTTCCATGCTTAATGAATGTTCTGGCAGGCATGCTAATCCAATATCCTGAAAACAACATTACTCAGTGAATTCTGAGCCATACAAAAGCCAAGACCTCAAGTAGTAGAATATGTTCTCAGTTGAAATTATGTAAATGTCAGGTAGTCTGTGAGATGATTCTTCAATTGTATAAAATACATTAAGATGATTAAGTCATATGTGATGGTTAGATGATAGAATTTTGATACTTTTAACACAAGACATATCCAAAAGAGTCTACATTTTACTACAAATAAAGTCGTAGAAACTCTTATCATATCTAAGAAAATTTAGAAAGAATTTTACAGTAGAAGTTGACAGAAAGTAAAGAAAAATAATTACCTTGAGTGCTCATTCATCAAGTATTTATTAGGCACCAATTGCTATGTGGGATACAAAGCAATCTCAATCTCAGTTCCAAAGGGATTGTTGAGTTTTGAGTTAATGGGAGTGATTGATTGAACAGTTTCAGAGTTACGGTCTTCTGCATATTTGGCTAATAAAACAAAAAACTCTAAAGTTAAGGAATTCCACCTATTTTTCTTATTCATGAAGACCTTGAAATATAAATTAAATTTTGAATCATTTTGAATATTTTATCTTCCCTCCCTCAGAAAGAGATAATTTAGAGATGTTGGAGATCATTTGTAAAAAATAGCATGTAAAATCTACCTTGTAAAAATACCATGATATGCTAATGAAAATTTTAGTGGACATCGCAGCCTGTTATGTAAGTTTATATAGTTTTATTTTCCGTAAATAATTATGTTTGATAATTCTTTGCCTTCATATAATTATTTAAGATTTCAACATTTTCTGTTAAATAAAATAAATTATAATAAACTGTTAACTCTTTTCAGTATTTAATACCTGTAGTTCAGTTAGTAACTTTTTCATATATAGCATGTTGCCTGTATGCAGTTGAACTATATAAAGTTCATTGCAAAGCAGATTATCTTCTGTTTTTTTGCATAGCAATCAATCAAAGTTGAAATTTGTTTGCTACATCAAAAAAATTAAGGACATTTTCACAAACCGAGAAATAAACAAATATGCCAATTCATAGGTGGTTTTGCTTTATCCTTTGAAGGTGACTTAAAATCAGCAATGATGATATAGTAAATACTTGATGATATAGTAAATACTGAAATTTAGGTGTAAATGAATATGTTCTACAGGGAAATAATGAGGCTAAGTATTTTTATGTTTTTAGTGGTTTTTTTAGAAACCTAATCTTATAGTCACCATTAGCATTACTAGAGTTATGCAAATAATTGCATTATAAACATGTTTATACCTTAGCCAAAACATTGATTTTTTTAACTCTCCAAGTATGAGTTGAAATTTCTTATGTCTTTTGATAAACTGCAGTATTAAGTGTACTTTGTCCTTCTGTTTATTGCTACAATTTAAGAACTTTATTTAAAAACAATTTTGGAAGGTTACTAGGTACAGCTTTTGCAGAAGAAACTCAACTATAGCCAGGTGGTCAACAAGTAAACTACATGACTTAGAGTTCTTGTGCATTATACATTTCGGGTAATTCAAAGTACTGTATTTGCATTGACTATAAAGTATCGTTTGCAATATTTATTCTTCCTTCATAGTCTCTTGTTGTGATTATACTTACAGTTGTTTAAATGTGTTTTAAAAGACTCACTATTAACTTTATTCAGATCTTAAAAGCTACACCTTTCTGAACTATTCCAGTCTTTCTCCATCCAATTAGAATGTTATGGAATAACATGTGAAGAGATAGATATAGTGGAAATCTTATAATGCATTGAAGATATCCTACATGAATTATCTTCTATTAAAATATGCATAATCAATCAATCAGTGGGTCTTCTACTGAAAAAAAATATATATATATATTTATGTGACCATCTAGCCATGACTACTAGTACTAATGGCTATCGCTTAAAGTTAAACTACAGTCATATATATTACTTAACTACAGGGATATGCTCTGATAAATGCATCATTATTATTTCATTATTGTGCAAACATGTGATAGCATGTACTTACACAAACATAGATGGTGTAGCCTACTACACACCTAGGCTACATGGTATAGCTTATTGCTCCTCGGCTACAAACCTGCACTGTACTGAATACTGTAAGCAATTATAATACAATGATAAATATTTGTATATATAAACACATCTAAACATAGAAAAGGCACACTAAAAGTACACTATAAAAGATAAAAAATGCCTTGGCACAGTGGCTCACGTCTATAATCCTAGCACTTTGGGAGGCTGAGGTGGTGGATCTCTTGAGCTCAGGAGGAGTTCCAGACCAGCCTGGGCAATATAACAAACCCCATCTTTACAAAATATACAAAAATTAGTAGAGCGTAGTGGCACACACCTGTAGTCCCAGCTACTTGGGGGCTGAGTTGGGAGGATCACTTGAACCTGGGAGGTCAAGGATGCAGTGAGCCCAGATCATATCACTTGCACTCCTGCCTAGGTGACAAAGTGAGACCTTGTCTCAAAAATAAAAGGTAAAAAACCATACACCTGTGTAAGGCACTTACCATGAATGGAGCTTGAAGGACTGGAAGTTTCTCTGTTTGAATCAGTGAGTGGTAAGAGAATGTGAAGCCCTAGGACATTACTATTATAGACTTCATAAACACTGTACACTTAGGCTATACTAAATTTATTTATAAAATAGTTTTATTTCTCCAATAATAAATTAGCCTTAGTTTATTGTAACTATTTTACTTTATGAACTTTGTAATTTTTAAAACTTTTGGACTCTTGTAATAACACAGCTTAAAACACACATTTTACTGCTGAAAATATTTTCTTTTTTTATATCCTGTTCTAAAAGCATTATGTTATTTTTTTTTACCTTTTAAACTTTTTTTTTGCTAAAAATGAAAATACAAACAAACACATTAGCCCAGGCCTACATAGGATCGGTATCATCAATATCACTGTCTTCCACCTCCACATCTTGTTTCACTGGAAGGTCTTCAGGGACACACTTGGAACTGTCATCTCCTATGACAACAATGCCTTCTGGAATAGCTCCTGAAGAACCTGCCTGAGGCCGTTTTATAGTTAACATTTTTTTATAAGTAGGAGCACACTCTAAAATAACAATTCAAAGTATCATATAGTAAATACATAAACTAGGATTGAAGTCATTTATTATTGTCATCAAGTATCATGTACTGTACTTAATTATATGTGCTATATGTTTATATGACTGGCAGCAATAAGTTTGTTTACACCATCATCACTACAAACACAAGAGTCATGCATTGTTCTTTATGTTACCAGGCAATAGGAGATTTTCAGCTCCATTATAATTTTATGAGACCACTGTAGTATATGTGGCCCAATTTGACTGAAACATTGTTATTCAGCACATGATTTTATAACATAGATTTGCTTTTGTGTACTATCTTACACACACTCATCAAAATCCCATTAAAAATAAAATAATTTTTAAAAACATTTGTCAATTTGAGAAATAACTTGAAAGTAGGAGGATATAAATTTCAAACAAGTGCATAGTCAACTTTATTTATGGTTTCATTTTTAGCCGAGCTCCCAGATATTTAATCTCTTAAAAATAAGTGTTGACTACAAATTGAAATTACACTTTTCAAAGTAAAAATATTACTCATCAGAAAAATGTATGCTGGATACTCGTCGTAGGTAATTAGCTTCACCATTAATCTCTCATGTACCTTTTGAAAATAAGATTATTAAAGAAAGAGTTGAGCCCAAAGGCAAGGAACACATAGCCAGGAAGGCACAAAAAGAATATTTTAATCCTTCCAATACAGCAAATAATTGTGATAGTGATATATTTATCACAGAACATTTTTAATGATGCCTATTCTTAAAATTTTGACATGTTAGAGTTTTTAAAAAATGACTTCATTGAATGTTTCTATTCAACTCTATGTAGCGAGGTAAATTTTGCTTTATCTTTCTTTTTTAATGGAATTTGAAAATTGTTTTTCACTTTCCAAATGGAGATGAGATACAGTGATATCAATCGTTATTGCTACTATTGAACAGCTGTGAATAAATAAAGCTTTGAGGATAAACCATACCAGCTTTGCCCTCCTGTGGTTTTATTAACACATAAAGCATCCGCTCAGAGAAAAATCTTGTCTAACAGTATTTTGGAACCATTTCTTTTCTTTTCCATTCTTGTTACTTTAGTATTTATTTGCTATTTTTATGTACATTTTTGAGATATGTGTGTATATATGTATATATTTTATGTAAAAATGTATATGCAAATTTGTATATGTGATATGTATACACATACTGTTTGTGTGCGTGTGTGTGTAGTGTGTTGTGTTTAATCAGTCCCACCCTAGACTATGAGGAAAAATTCTTTTGTTGGTTTTCTTTTTGAGACGGAGTCTCGCTCTGTAGCCCAGGCTGGAGTGCACTGGCGCAATCTCGGCTCACTGCAAGCTCCGCCTCCTGGGTTCACGCCATTCCCCTGCCTCAGCCTCCCGAGTAGCTGGGACTACAGGTGCCGGCCACCACGCCCAGCTAATTTTTTTTTGTATTTTTAGTAGAGACGGGGTTTCACCATGTTAACCAGGATGGTCTCGATCTACTGACCTCGTGATCCACCCACCTCGGCCTTCCAAAGTGCTGGGATTACAGGCGTGAGCCACCGTGCCAGGCCCTGACTATGAGGAAAAATTCTAAATTTTTTTGTCCCCCCAAATCATAGAACACTAAGCTGCTAATTATACTATGAAATATTACGTGATAGTAATAAAAATCAGTAAGAATAAAAGACATTCCACACTAAACAAACGTATTTCTGTTCTAAGAAATAAAGGGCTGATAATATAGTTTATAGGCATGAAAGTGAAGATAGAAAACCTTGCATTACTTAAAGGTTGTTGAAAATTTCCACAGCAGCCTGTCTTGATATTCTCAAATTACCATACTCTTCATTTCAAGAAACCTTAATTTTCATTATATTCCCAAATCTTAATTTGCATCATATTTGCTTTGTCAAAATAAAACTTTATTTACAGAAATACTACTCATACCACTAATTATCCTACTTGAATGCATAGTGTGGGGTTCCCCTGAATACCTAAGTTTATATGCTTAATGCTATAAAGAATACATTATTATTTTTGCCCTATTGAGTGAGGTAGGAAGAACACTTTAAAGAGGTAAACATTTTGAAAAACAATGAACTACATCTAAAAAGTAATATCAATAACAGAGAGAGGGAAAAATAAGACGAAAATACTGAGTGGTCAGTATCAAAATTATGTTCATCTAAGTATACAGTTCATGCTATTTCCCATTTAAGAGATGAAAATACACTGCCCCCAAATATGCTGCTTTGGCCTATTTGTTATTTAGAGTAAAAAACATTGAAGAACAGCAGATGCAAGACAGGCACTCTGAACTTCCTTTTTCTTCCTGAAAGCAGGAGATTAAATTCCTATGTGAAAGACATGCTTATCACTAGGGAAGTGGAGGCTGACAAAAATCAACACAAATAAATCTTGTTGAACTAACCAGCCAATCTTATCTTCCTAGTCACTTTTCCACAACTAACTGCCCTAGCCCACACCCCTCTGTCTTGCTGCTTTTCCACAATTTACTATTCTTTGTTCAGCCTAATATATAAGCATTCAACTTCATTTCTTTGAGTCTTCATTATTTTGTGTGTGTGATGGCTCTCATGTACATGTAAAAATTACGAAATAAAATAAATGCTTTTCTCCTGTTAATTTGCCTTAGGTAAGTTTAATTCCTAGGCTCAGCAAGAAGCCCTTGGAGGGTAGAGAAGACATTTTGCCTCCCCTACCCCTAGAAGACAAGCTTCCTGGCCCATCACCACCATTCTCTCTCTCCATGATCTGGAGCATATTAAAGTTATTTAACTCTGAAACTCTTCTTCCCCACTTGTAAAATGGAAAATATTAGTCCTTACAACCTAGAGTTTTTATAATAATTACATGAGCTGAAACATGTAAAGTGCTTAGCACAATGCCTGGCATATACAATAAAAAGCTTTATATGTGTTACTTATGCTATTATTTGAGATGTTTGCGTTTTGCTTCCTTGGGCACATAATCTAACAGCCCCATAATTCTCAACTGACTTTGTCCTTAGTAACACAGAGCTGTGAGACCATCAGATGACATCTCCTGCCCAGGAAAGAGTTCATCCAAAAGGAACTTTCCAGGAACAAGGGAGAGACCACTTCTATAGGTCACTGCTAGGCCAAGTACATATCATGCCTTGTAAGAGTCTATACAAATAAACTAGCTGCCCTTTTATATTTGACCATGCCATTAACTAATTGAAAATGCCACCCATTCCCTTTTCTGTAACTACTTTCCTAGTGCTACTTTTTTTCTGTATATATTCTTATGGTCAAACCAGGAAAAATCTATCTGGCACTCTGGACTGTGCTTCACGGGGAATGACTCCCTTCCTCCACATCCCTAGTAATTCAACCCCACCAAATAACTTTAGATTTTATATTGCTTTAGATAGGAAGGTGTTGGTTTTCTAGCCAGACATATGTTAGTCACAAAGAAGAAAGATTATTTTAAAAGGTGTATGCAGGTCAGAATAATCAGACAGCCAATAGTAGTGGTATATACACAGACTACATATGAAAACATTATGCTAAACATATTTTAAACTATTAGAGAAAACGCATCTTGAAGTTCATCAGTAGGTTGAGAGAAGCAAATTCTGTGTAATTTTTTAAAGATCATAGTAAATTATTGAAAAAATGTTGTACATTTTCTGACTTGGATTATGGGGGAGATCCAGCTACTGACTCTCAGAGATACTGATGAAAGGAAAGACTTTTGTGGTCTGGATAAACTACAACACTAATTTAACACAGTTCAGAGTCCAACTACTCACGTTTTGCCAACAACCCTAGGCAGAGTTTGTTGATTTATTCTGAGTGCAACCACAGAGGCTGACGGTTTTATCATAGCACTAGTCACACACCCTTGTAACTCTGACGGATACTCGTCTCTTCTTGGCAAAGCTCCTGAAGAACATGAGTTTCTTGTTCATTGTGTATTTCTCCAGGTTTCTAAACAGTATATACTAAATAAATTTGATGGCATAAATTAATAGTGATAAAAGTAATAACTGCTAATTCTTGAACATGTAGTATATGCTTACTCATATTCCAAGCATTTTGCATATTTTAATGCATATCACCCTCAAAACAACTTAATGTCATAGGTACTATTATTATTTCCATTTTATAGAGAAAGAAACGGGGCACAGAGAGATTAGCTTAACCTCCCATAGCCCTTGAGTAGTAGAGTCAAGACTTAGAAAAGTTCATTATTGAAAGGATTTTAATTTCAATATTTTAACTGGTTTTGGATTTATTTTCAAACAACATTCCAACAGGAGCTAAATTGGAAACTCATGCATGACAGAAAAAAAGCTTCTGAAAGAAACAACAAAATAGACCTTTTCCAACTTGCCAGAGTGTAGCAAACCCCAAACTGACAGAAATTCACAGCTTCGTCAGTAAGAAGACAGCAGATGAATTTTCCTCCTCACTCCATGACACTGCTTCCCTTTCAAAGTAAAGTTAGACAGTATGAGATAGTTGCCTGAGAACGTTTTCTAACAAACAATGGATTCAGTTTATTACAGATATTAAGCACTCACCCACCCTAAACATTTAAATCTGTATCTCTTTTAATGCACCAATTTAGGGTTGAACCAGCAGTTATTTTCTGAGCACAATAAAGGCATTGTTCCAAAAGCAAAAATATAAAAATAAAGAATATAACCTTCAGATATGTGCCTCATAAGCTCTGACTCTATTCCCTTCTTATTCACTGTATCCCTGTTAAATGTCTGCCCTTTTGATAGAGGGGGAAAAAATCATGAATTGAGATTTAATCATTGACAAACTTTCTATAAAATTTCTTGAAGAACTTTCATTAAGCAAAATTGGGATCAAAGTCCAGTCTTTGAGATGCAGACTTTGGGATAACTGTTTCTTAATGTAAAGGGACTGCAACAGGTAAATAAAAGGGGAAATCTGCTAAAATCAAATTAAGCAGTTGAAGACAGATTTTAAGTTGTATTCACTTTACTAAGAATGGTAATCGATAGTTTCCATAAAAGAATTGGTCAGAGAGGTACAAACAAATAAGGACTGGAGAGAAAAAAAAAGACTGTGTTTTCTGAATGGCAGTTGTTGGTAATGTAAGGACAATAAGAGAATTAGAATGTTGGATGGGGGAAAAGAGAGCCAATGTTACAGGCTTAAAGAATGAATGAGCGACACAGGATGAAAGACAGCAAGCGAACAGGTGACTCCCCTACTGGGGAGGTATGTCAAATGCAGGAGAGGACAGTGATATGAAAGAGTTGAGGGGAGAATGTCTGATTTGTTTTAAGATAGGCCTTGGAAGTATGTTTTCAAATCAGAGGGCAGAAATCACTGCAGCAACCAAAACGATTGATAATGTGTAGAAATGAAGGTGAGAAGAGTTCTGAAAATTGATAAAGCAAGGCCATAAGGTAGGAGAAGAAGGAGGCAAGAATAGAAGTGACCAAGTTAGCTTTGGAAAAAATCGCTTTTACTCTTAGACGGAAGTGAGGGAGAAAATGATACAGACAGTAAGACATAAAGGGATGAAAAAAGACAGCTCCTGTGCTGGCTCAGTTAAAATACTTTATGACTCAATTCTATTAATAGAATTTATTTGCTATTGTCCACTAATACTACAAGCGTGGTAGTGTCCTGCCTAACCACTGCTACAACTCTTCTAGCCCACGAGGACTCCTGTGATGTTAACACATTATTGCTTCTCCGTTGACTCTTGTGGTATCTGTGTATGATAACACACTGGGGTCAGGTTTCAGTGATTCTTTCTGATGGGGTGCCCAAAGCAATTTCATCCATGATTACAGACTTAGATGAATTCAGGCGAATAGACATCGCAAATTAGCAAAAGAATGCTAAGGAAACATCTAATGAGAATTGAAAGAGAAAGTAGTTTACCTTTGGATCATCTGGTTTCAAGCATAATGCCTAGAATAGAATAGGCACATAAATGTTTGCTGAATTAATGAATTTATGAATGAAGCAAATAGCAGTTTTTGTTTGTTTGTTTGTTTTAGTGAGGCTTTAGAGAAATCAGATTATAGTTGCAGAAGTTTAGTAGCTATAAGGTGAATTTGGAGTAATAACTTATTACTACAAGTAATTTCATCTGAAAATAATATTATTCAAGGATAAAGAAAATACTCCTTTTCTATATTAAGTATGACAGATGAACGAATTTACATTCAACCAATATTTTACGTTTGAATTTTGTTTTGTTTTGTTTTACTTAATGTCTCAGACACTCACTCCTATGGACTCCCATATTTACTTTTCCTTTTTACATCTTCCCGCTTCTATATTTGCCATCCACTACCAAAGACACCTGTAACAACATCACCAACCACAGTTGGGGTAATGGAGAATTTCTAAAAAAAAAAAAAAAAAAAAAATGGGGGGGGCTTACGACTTTCTGATCGTATCTTGGATATATCATAAGCCAAACATCCTACTTGGAGTCAACTCAAGTCAATTGGGTATATCATCTGTAAGAAAAAATGTGGGATATTTGGGAACATCTACAGCAACACTATATAGTAGAACTATAATGTAAGTTGCACATGTAATTTTACATTTTCTAGTAGTATATTAAACTAAAAAAGAAAGAAATGAAGTAGTTTTATTTGCTGAATATTATAATTTCAACATGAATCAATATACATATTCATGTTATATTTTCACTTTATTTTTATTTTTCGGTAGTATGTCTTAAAATCAAATGCACACTTTATACATCTTAATTAACATCTTAATTTTCACTAACTACATTTCACATTATCAGTAGCCACACATTGCTAGTGGCTACCACTGAAGAGCACAGATCTATATAGGTCCAGATCACACGACCACAGGCTATTTTTTAACTAAACAGCTAACTGAGTTCCTTAAAAAAAGTTATTTAGAATTATTTTTTTTCTTCAAACAAACCAATGAGTCAGGCTTATAACTACTTACATCTACTTTACTATATTGTTAGGCTTATAACTACTTATATCTACTTTACTATATTGTTAGGCTCTGTATACTCTTTATAGACATGTGATAAGGGAGTAGTAGGAATAAACCAGGTATTTTTTAAAAAATAAGGATTTAAAAAATTTTTGTTCTAACCTTTTCTTTTAAAATGAATATAGGTAATGAAATGGAAATCTGAAATAACAATGTATTTCTTAACATTCATATAAGTCAAACATTTTTGGCTGCATGCTGCCTGTACAGAGGTCCTGTTTATGTCTAGCTTACCATAAATCTTATTGTTCAGAATTTTAGTATCAAGGAAAGCATATAAATATCTTATAATCTTGTTAAAAGAACTTGAAGATGTCCTCCCACCGCTGAGGCCTTTCATCATGTAATTCAGAGTAAAGATAAGTGGTCATGTTATCAAACCCTAAAATAATAGTGTGTATTAGAAACATCGACAGATCTTTAATTATAGCAGCACAAAGTATACTACTAACTGTACCATATATCATCAATAAATAGGAATTTAGGATGCAGTTTGCTGCCTTGACCTTCAAGCTCCAATGTGTTTCAGTCATCAAGAGTTCCTAAATAGTATAATTTACAATCTCTGAAAAGAGATTATGTGGACACAATAAACCACATACGTTATATGGGGGAAGAGTGGATATATAGTCAGCTTCATGATCTCAAATGCAGTCAACGTTACTGGCAGAATTCACTTATGTTAACTCGTTGCCTTTCAATCAGTAGCAAATAGCTAGTGTTTACTGTCTTTTTTTTTTATGATCTTATAACAAGTGTTCATTTTAGAGAACCTTAGATATTGGCCTGTTAAGCCAAAAACATTTAAGTTTCAACGATCTCTCAGCAAACATTTTTCTGATTATCACTTTAAGATGAATACCCCTGAACTACATGAAAAGTTAAAATTATACTCTCCTGTACCAGAAAGAGAGCTATGATCGAGAGGACTTTATTTATGGACAGTAACATTCCTACTTACTCTAAGGTCATGCTTCCTGAACACTGCAATCACATTAAAATAACCTTAAATAGCGCTTGGAAGGGCAAATAACTCACAAAGCCCAACAGACTGTCCCTTAAGAGAGGTAGAAGAAAACTGAATAACTGAAGCAATCACCAGCAGGTTCTAGCAGCTAGACACAATGACATCAATTAGAAGTATCCAATAAAAATACAGAAATGAAAAAAATAACAGAACACTAAACCATTCATTTTTCTAGTTTTCAGCAGCAAACCATCTGTAGTTATTTTGTCATAGAGGCAAATGACACTCTTTGAGGACTCTATTGTGTTATAAAAGAATATATAACTTGACCTTCAATCAGCAAGAGAAGGTTAAATGTTATTTAAGTAGATTTTGAGAAACAGAACAACTGTGATACCTTTCAGTAAGGTTTTCTTGAGAAATACCCTTCCACTTTCTCATTACCATCTCTTGAAGACTGGAGTCTACTAATTATAAGATCCTGCTTAAGTACCATCTACATGTTACCATGATGCCTGCCTAAATCCTACCCCAGCTGAAGAAAACAATAACACAAACCTTTTACTCCTCGATTTCTCTGTAACTATTTCTTCACCTTTTTGGCAGTTATTGTTGAAGATATTTTATATGTATTTTAGATTCTAAGGCACGGAGAAACACTAAAATGTTTCAGAAGAAACACTAAAATGTCACAGAAGTTAGGTTACGACAGCAGGAAGGATCTACTATTCCTAGGGTTGGAAAATGGAAATATTTGGAATTATTAAAGCTGAGAAGCTCAAAGGAAGTGTCCTGTGAAGTTGAAAGTCAGGCCTCTGAATAGGGGCCACTGCTTAGCTATAACTGATGTCTCTGAGATCAGAGATGGAACCCTGCGTAACTGGACCCCAGACCTATGAGGAAGGACTTTAGTACGCTCGCGCTGGTGTCTCTGATGAGTATTGTGAGTCTGACTTAACTAATGTTGGAAAAAGTGAAAATCAGTGCTAACTACTACTAGAATGAACTGTCACTACTTAGGTGAAGAAGCATTGTTAGGGTGACAATGACAGGAAAAGAAAGCAAAAACAGGAACAAATTGTAAATAGAAGCATCTTTTCTTCCTCCTCTTGGCTTCCAGCTTTCTTTTACTGCTTCTTATTAGAGTTTGTCAGGGAGTCAACTGGCAAAACGAAAATGCAGTTTGTAGAGTCCTAGTCCCAGGTTAACACAAGATGGTATACAAGGTTGGGATTGCAACAAAAACAACAAAAAAATAAAGCTTAATAAACTAGCACATCTATTCAGAAGAAAGCCACTGTCTAATCTACACTCATATTCCTTGTATTATCTGGTGCATTGAGCTGAATGTTAACTGCAAAGTTACATCCAGATTTTAATCTCTAGGACCTGTAAATGCTACCTTATTTGCAAAAAGTGTCTTTGCAGATGTTGATATGGTTTGGCTGTGTCCCCACCCAAATCTTGAATTGTAGTTCCCATAATCCTCACATGTCTTGAGAGGGACCCAGTAGAGGGTAATTGAATCATGAGGTGGTTAACTCTTGCTGTTCTCATGATAGTGAGTGAGTTCTCAGGAGATCTGATGGTTCTATAAGGGCCTTTTCCCTCTTTTGCTTGGCACTTCTTGCTGCTGCTACGTGTAAGTTTCCTGAGGCCTCCACAGCCATGCTGACCTGTGAGTAATCAAACCTCTTTCCTTTATAAATTACCCAGTCCCGGGTATATCTTTATTAGCAGTATGAGAACAGACTAATAGAGATGTGATTACGGATTTTGATATAAGGAGATTATCCTGTATTATGTGAATAAGCCCTAAATCCAATCACAAGTCTCCTTGTAAAAGAGAGATGGGGAGAGATTAAGTAGATACACAAAGAAGAGAAGGCCATGTGAAGACTGAGGCAGAGATTGGTGTGATGTGGTCACAAACAAGGGAATGCCCTGCTGACCTCTTGATTTCAGACTTCTGGCCTCCAGAACTGGAAAGGAATACATTTCTGTTGTTTTAAGCCACCTAATCTGTGGCAATTTGTTATGAAAGCCACAGGAAACTAATACATTTAGGTTATGCCTTTTACATAATAGATATTAAAATTTTATGAAATAAGTAAAATGGGAATCACAAAACCTTTGATTTACTTAGAGAAAGTTTAATCTACATAGAAAATCTACTAATATAGCATAACACTAATGAGTTAAGATAAATGGAACCTGTCTACACCTAATCAAAATTGTATGCAAAATTAACAATTTGACTTTGGAAAATATGATTTTATGGATTATCAAGCCTTTCAATTGTCACTTATAATACTAAATATATAAAATAAAAGGGCAAACATTTTCTGAAATAAAATGAAGCATAGGTACTCATCAACTTCTAGTAGTTAATCTAGAAAAATATTTTACTACATTTTTAATTCTTAACTCTCTATGTCTGAAATGACTTTCTATTCACCCATGTGATATTCTATTTCAGGAAAAAAGATGGCATTATGAATCAGCTTTGAAAAAATTTCTATTCTTTAGTTGTTCAAAGCTATCTATTTAATTTCATGGTTAAGAAAAGAGAAATTGGAAACACGGGAAATGTACAAACCACCTGCAGAGAGGATACTTAACATTTGGTGCCTATATTACATTCTTCCCTCTAAAACTTTTCTGTCTGACAAGGCTACATTTTATTGGCTTTTGAATTATATTGTGTAAAATTAGACTGAGTTAGCATATCATCCAAACTCCCTGGTGTAGCATATGTAAGCTTTGATTAGAAGACGAGACCTACTATGATTAGCAATAAAAAAACCGGAGGCACTGTACCTGGCACATTTGAAGGCTATCCCTTCCAGAAATATTTGGCTATGTTTCCTCCCATTTCACATTATTGCATAAAGAGCAGATTACTATTTGCATGCAATTATTTTGGATGAGAAAGAGAAGGCAAGGGAAATTTTTAATCTACATTAGGATTAGCCAAATATAACTAGACATATACAAACAGAACTTCTCAAGATTATTTAGTCATTTAAAATGCATAACAAAAGTAATCTTGCCTTGTCAATCATATTATTTGAGCTGAAGTCAGCAGAATTCCATTTAGAAAAGATTCATTCTTTCTATATCATAGCTGTTAAAATCCACTGCTTATGGGAAAGACTTGTTATTCTTGATTTCTTCCCTCATCTTCATCCTCATACCTAATCCATCACTAAGTTTTTGTAGATTATATGTCTGAAATGTTACAATTTAATCTTCTCTATATTTGCATTCCCACCAACGTGATCTCTGTGACGATTAATTTTACATGTCAATGTAGTGAGGCAATACTGCCCAGTTGTTTGTTCAAACACTAGTCCATATGTTGCTATGAAGGTGTCTTACAGATGTAATTAACATTTACAATCAGTTGACTTTAAGTAAAGGAGATTGTCCTTGATAATGTGGGTAGGCTTCATCTAATCAGTTGGAGGCCTCAAAAGCAAAACATGAGGCATCCTGAAGAAAAAAAAAACTCTGCCTTAGACTATTAATATAATATAGAAATTCTAACTAAATTTATAGCCTGCTACAGCCTACCTACAGATATTGGAATCAAGACTATAACATCAACTCTTCCCTGAGTTGTCAGCCTTCATTGTCCACAGATTTCAGACTTGCCAACCTCCTCAGTCATATGAACCAATTCCTTAAAATTATACACAGACACACACAGAGACACACACACACAGACACACACACACACACATGCACACACATATACATGCAATCTCCTATTGTCCTATTGTTCTGTTTCTCTGGAAAATCCTGACTGACATGCCTAGATTATTAAAAGATCACATCATTTCTAATTTTTCCATTTCTTCCATTACCTCTAAAATCTGTTTTTTTACATAGCAATCAGAGATATACAGAATACATGATGATAGATTATACATAAATAGACAAAAAGTATGTTACAATCTACCTGTAATCAGATATTAAAGGCCCTGAAAATAATACTTAACCCCTCTCTATGGCCTCTAGGCCCTTGTTTAGTTTTTCAGTCTCAGCCCAAGTTAATCCCCCAAATCTATTTAGCTACCCTAAAGGAAAAGGTTATGTTTCTTTCCTTCAAGACGATTGTAAAGTTTGTGATTACATATTTATTTGGTCTTTTGTCTGCTTATTCTCTGTTTCTTCCCAATAGAAAGTAAAGTTCCAGAGAGTAAGGTTGATATTTATATTTTTGAGCATTGTATTCTCAGTGTCTGGTACAGTTCTGCATATGGTAGACACTACGTACTTGCTGAATTAGTAAGTATAATGGAATCAGTTGTAATTTTAGATAAGTATTTTGAAAAAGTGACATCAAATTCTAACTTACAGGTAAGAAAGGTAGTAAGATTAAAAAGAGAATCAGGAAATGCAAAAAACTAAATATTACCCAAGCCATAGGCATTAATCTTACAGTCAAGAGTAATAGCAAAGTATTAAATACCCATTTTTGTATGTGTAAGATAAAATATATTCTGCTTCTCTTTTGGTTCACAATATGATCATTTTATTCAAACTCAGTTTTAAATATTCTTTTTATACCACTCCAGTCTGTAAAGCTACTACAATTTTTTTTTTTTTTTTTTTTTTGAGACAAAGTCTCATTCTATCACCCAGGCTGGAGTGCTGTGGACCAATCTCAGTTCACTGCAACCTCTGCCTCCCAGGTTCAAGTGATTCTCCTGTCTCAGCCTCCTAAGCAGCTAGGACTACAGGGGCGCACCACCACGCCCAGCTGATTTTTTGTATTTTTAGTAGAGATGGGGTTTCGCCATGTTAGCCATGCCAGTCTCAAATTCCCGACCTCAAGTGATCTGTCCACCTTGGCCTCCCAAAGTGCCAGGATTACAGGCATGAGCCACTTTTGTTTGTCAACAAACAAATGCCTGGCCAAATTTGTTTTTTAAAATAAAATTCAGAATGGCTGCAACCAGATACTATCCCTTAACCAATTTATGTAATTTACCATCTCTGGTAACTTTGAAGAAAAAAAACTAATTTTTCTGAACTTCAGAGCCCTTACCAACACAATGGGGAAAATATCTACCTGGATGAGTAATCTGATAGATCAAAGAAGTGTATACAGAGCCCCTGGGAGTACATGGAGAGAGAGAGATGGCTTTGAAACAAGAAAGTCCTGGTAAAATTACCAGCTCCAACAATTATTACATAAGCTATTGTGAAGACCAGAGATATGCATCAAGTATATTAAGTGCCTGGTACATGAGTTTTATTTAGTTCTTAAAATTCTCATAGGCAGTATCCTGACAGCCTAACCATTGTTTGATATGGACACGTATTATACATGGAACAGTCCCAATAAAACCTGGTGTGGGCCGACAAAACCCCAATAAAACCCCACCATGACCAATTATGGCACAAGGCAGGTTCCAGTTCTTTTAAGATCCAGGGAAAATGGCATAAAGGACCAAGAAAGTTTCTCTGGATAAATTAGTCAACAAACATTTTTCGAAGTGCAGTAAAAGACACAAAAGTTGCAACAATCATCATGCAGGATTTGGAAGGCAGAAGTGGAACCGAATCTGCTTTCTTCAGCAACGGTTGCAGGCAGACAAGCAGGCAAACGTCAGAAGGAGATTCACAGAATTTCTCCGAGAGCTGCTGGAAGTTGCCTGCCTGAGAACTGCAGGAGGCTGGAACTGTCATTGAAGGTTCTATTTCAGTTCTAGTAGTTCTTGATTCTATAAAACAGCTTAAAGAAAGCTAAGGAAACTTCAAGCTTCCTTGACTTTAAAATATATATATTTTTATTTATAATAATATGGAATACTTCATGAATCGTCACGTCATCCTTGGGCAAGGGCCATGCTAATCTCTGTATCATTCCAATTTTAATATATGTGATACCGAAGTTAGCATTTCCTTCACTTTTATATCTTCAACACTTCTAATGCCCAAACTTATAATTCTATTCAAATTATTCCTAATTTGAATATCCAGATTGCCTTCTAACTTTCTCAGTGAAACCTGTCAGATAAAGGTAGACTGGGAGGAAATACTAGAACCTCACTATATGTAATTTGAGGGTTTGTTGCAGTTTTTTAAGGATTATATCAATTGCACATTAAATCATGTATTAAATTTAGCTCTAATTATAGACTATGGGATGAGTACTTCCCATTTCATCCATTATTGCCCTTATAAATTTCCAACTTGATCTAACCTAAGTATGATTATAAATTTATAGACCTATTTTTTTAATCAGTTGAAAATGGTGTAGTCTTGTGTTCTTAGCAAGCAGACTGGTTAAGCAGCACAGTCAAGTGTAGTGGCTGGCAAATCATGTACTCCTTCGAGGTGATTGTGGAAAAAGAGGCAACATTCATATTCCTTTCCTTGTCAACTAGGGTAGCTCATGTAAGCTTTCATTTGAACGAAAGATTCCACTGGGGATGGTGTACAGGACTAACTGTGTGCTTTATAGACTCGTGCCTATTGGCTCCCTGTCCTTTCCTTGTGTATCACCTCAATATGCTATACTTGCTCCAAATTTTTTTTTGTGGCTTACAGATCTACTTTCTTATTATAAGAAAATTTTGCTACTCATAATCTAGAAAATGTCAAGTGCAAAATGATTCCTGAGCATTTCATCTCCTAAACACATGATTTACGCAGCAATTGGAAACTTTGGTTTTATTATGTAGCAAAATGAGGTTTTAGGTGCTTCCATAGAAAGAAAATACTCAGCATGATCCTTTCTCTTAATTCTCTTTGGATCATATTAAATCAGAAAGATATTTATACACATAAAAATAAAATAAAATAGCAGATAAAATAAAGGACAGAGAAACAAATGCTAAAATGTCTAACATGGTTTCATAGGGAACATAGATTTCATTATTTTTCTTCCCCCATTGAAATAATTATTTCCCTGAAATGCACTTAAAAATATGGAAGTGAATTTGTATTAGTTATGAATACTTCCTCAACTATATTTTCATTATCTTAGAGATTCACTAGTTTATCTTTTCTTACTTGATTAGAGAATAAATGTCATGGAAGTTAAGTGACTTATTCTGGAGTCTTTTGGGTCTTCAGCCCACAACTGTAAGTTCCCCGTCTACTGAACCCCCCTCTATACTATATTGTTATTTATGTAAAAACATTTTTAACTATAGTATATGAGACTTAGAAGACAAATATGCCTACTTTTCAAATTACATCTAAGATTTACAGAAACATGAAGGGATAGACACTATTTTGAGACAAGATAATTTTATTGATTCAGGACAATAAGGCATATGTCTTATCCAGAAGTAGGGATAAATTTGGTGCCTCACAGATGCAATTTTGTCACTATCAAGTTAGGGGATGTAACTCTGAAATGTGGAAAACGTAATCTATACATATCTGGCTATATTAACACTATAATCTAATTAAACTTATTGGTGATTTCTGAGCAAACTAGGGATAATCTGGATCAAATGTATGCAGTATTGTCTAGTAGAAAGAGTGGTGGTTTTTAGAGAAAACAAACTACGTTTGAATCCCATTTCTGCGCATGTTAACTTTTCCTAAGCCTCGGTTTTCTTATATGTATAAAGGAAATAATAAGACCAATCTGGCAGGATTGTTAGAAGTGTTACAAATAATACATGAAAAATGTGCAGCACAGTGCCTGGCATAAATAAATCATCCTCTATGGAAAGTATTGTTGTTAGTCTTAATTATTCAATGCATCATCAAGTCAAAACTCACCCTCAGACTGGCAATGGGTCTTGACTTGCAAATATGACAACAGTAATTTTTTCTCACTTTAAATGAGAATATACCTTAAAATTGAAAGAGACATTTTTATAAAATCCGAACAGTTATACACACAAGGATTTCTATTTTGATACTAGCAGACTGGATCTCAGACTAATTACCCTTATTTCATTGTCAGTTGAAATTTTTAAAACAAGTTTTTAAATGTCTAATCAAATTGTATTTGAATGTTGCCTGTTAAAATGAGATATGTTCTTTGTTTTAATATTGACAAAATGAGTGGAAAAAATGAGGCTTGAATTTCGGTATATTAATCTGGTTTTTCTTAAAATTTGGGGGCTTTTTTGCTCCTTTTAGAAATGGAAACTTTAAAAATATTAAAGGGATACATAATTATAAAACTAATATATGTATTTATTCATAAAAGGGTAAAAGGGAATGTATATAATGATCAACGTTACAAAGATTTTGTATACGAGCCAGGTCTTCCACCTTCTTTTGGAAATTTTACATTGTCATTGTGTAGATTATAAAATTTTGTATGCATACATAGATTATTTTGTGCAAGTAGTTGCTATTAAAATATGTTAACAGCTTTATGGTAATTCTTAATCACTAGTTATTTTTCATAGTCTAAAGAAATCAGAGGCAGTGCTGATAGAATTAATGACAAGAAAAACAATGGTGAGATTTTAGTTCCATTCAGACCACCCACACCTCACTAAAAGAAAGTACAACCTGAACAAAGTAGTCATTATCCCAATCAAACACGGAACATGAGGTCCTATTGAGACTTATGTAACCAACTCTAATTAAAACACCATGAAAACTGTATAATGAGATCATTGTTATTCTGAAGTGATTTGGGGGGTTTGGGTTTCAACCTCTTAAAATTATGTATGTACTGAATACGTAGCTGGAAACTGATCATATAATACCTGAGAAATGTGGCTTTTTAATAGTTCTGTCTCATGTCATCGCTTGCCTAAATATAAACTGGTTCTAACATCTTTCAAAAGCAAAGTTTTGGGAGCTTATGTGTTTGAAAAGTACTTTTAGTGGATTGCTTTCTTTGTTTATTCTTGGTTAAAGGCAGAAGCATCTTGACATTTACATTGCTATTATTCTGCTTTCAAGGATGCTAACAAAAAAAAATGGTCTTGGCTTGGATTAGCTTGAAATGGTCCCCTGAACTTCCACAAGGTCATTCTGGTAATCTCTGAAATAAAATCCTTTGTTATGAACCTGCTGTGACATCTTCCATAAGGACACAATGTCAGACACACAAAGGCATGCACATGTATATACACATACATACGCTGTCCCTCAAATTACAAATGGGCTGTGCCCTCCAAACTCCTGATTATGCCATTGTTTGGAACTCAGAAGTGTTTTCCCAAAGAAACAATAATATAAGTGTAGTTACTTAGATAGTCCCTATAGTCTGCTTAGCCAAGATGTAGCTGAAATACCATACATAAGAACGAAAAATGGGATACTGGACCATAATCAATAGTTTTGTTTTAAATATAATAATTAGCCTTTAATTCATCTCTAATGGTGGTGTTAGAGGATGTTCACTTTTTCTAAGAGTCCTATTTCATTTCTATGTAGCAGCCAGAATTAGACAGTGGCTCATGTTTGCTTCCTTGTTTTCTCATGCCTTTCAAATCAATCCAAATGAAATAGTGAATCCCTGATTCTCTTTTCCAAAGCCACACCAAATTTCCTATCCTTTTGTAAAATTTCCCTATAAACCTATCTCACCACAGTAATGCAGCAGTGTGTGTGTGTATATGTGTGTCAGAATGGGGAGAAGGGAAACACTTATTGCTGTTTAACTGCTATCTCTTTAAATGTGGACAGAGAATAAAGATGAAATTTTATGGAGATGTGCCCTCTTAATGTATAAATGTGGGGTCATGTTCATATGCCTTACACACATATTATTAGCAGTGTATTAATAGAAATCCTCTGTCATTATTTTTTGTTTGGAGCAGTTTTGAAATCCCATTGCTTTCTATTTGTATACTAAAAGATTAAAATCAAAGATCTTTCTGTTTCTGTTCAGTTTAGTCCAATCACTTTAAATAAAAGAGAGGGCAATAATTATTGCTCTCTCATTTTAAGACTATATAAGCTAGTGTATGGGTGAGTGAAGAAAGGAGATAGAGACACAACAGTAGCCTCAAGGACTCATACCCTTACACATTGGAGTAATTTGTGACAAGGCTGGAAATCTTGCTGAAATTTGCTAAAATAAGCTAGGAAGAAACATTTTTAAAAAAGATATTAAATTTCAACCACAAAATGGTTGGTGCCAAAATCTAAAACGTAGTTTAAATGTCAAATGTTAAAACATGTAAGAGAATATGCCCCAGAAGACCACGATGCTTACAACAGTACTCCCCAAACACCCAAAGAAAGTGATTTGAGAGAAGTCTTTTCTACTGGAAAAAGTTTGTCATTTAGAGTCCCAAGATTTATTTTGAAAGCTAGTGCTACTTAGATATTTTATTTACGCTTTATTTATTTATTTAATTTTGTTTTTTTTTTGAGTCGGAGTCTTGCTCTGGCCCCCAGGCTGGAGTGCAGTGGCGCCATCTCGGCTCACTGCAAGCTCCGCCTCCCGGGTTCACGCCGTTCTCCTGCCTCAGCTTCCCGAGTACCTGGGACTACAGGCACCCGCCACCACGCTTGGCTAATTTTTTGTATTTTTAGTAGAGACGGGGTTTCACCATGTTAGCCAGGATGGTCTCGATCTCCCGACCTCATGATCTGCCTGCCTCGGCCTTCCCAAAGTGCTGGGATTACACGCGTGCCACTGTGCCCGGCCCTTATTTACTCTTTTCTTCGCTGCATATTTAATGTCCCTCCTCAAACTATTTTCTATAAGATGTTGCAACCCCTCGATTGGCAAGCAATTAGCAAAGGTTTAATAAAAGGAAGGACAATCTATTGAAAATTAAACATGAAGGAAATACCTCACTGCTGTGATTCTGGGGAAAGAGAACTTGTGTCACTTAATTTTTAAATATGTCTCCGTTGGTTAATAGTGATATATGGGGGAGCTTTGGAAATGAGAACATTATCAGAGTCTGAAGTATTAATAATCTTTTGAGATCTATTTTAGAGATGAAAAACTGAGGCTCAGAAATGCTAATTATCTTGCCGCAGATCATTCAAGAAGAAAAAGACAAATTTTCATCTCAAATCTCTTCCCACTTTTAAAAATCTCAAGTCCAGTGCTCTCCTATAATATTGTTATTTGGTATTCTTAATTTTGAAAGCTATTCTAATGTGGACAAGTGAGATGCTAATCACAAAAAGCAGTATTAAAACTATATCGTATGACAAAAGACAATACAACAGAGAAAAGAGTCTTAACAAACAATGCTGGAACAACTGGACATCTACATGCAAAAAAAAAAAAAAAAATCGAAACACAGACCTTATCCTTTTCATGAAAATTAACTCAGAATGGATCATAGACCTAAATGTAAAATGCAATACTATAAAACTTCTAGAATATAATATAACAGAAAATCTGAGTGACTTTGGGTTTGACAATAACTTTTGAGGTATGACACAAAAAGCAGAGGAAATAAAATTCAGTTGGTAAACTGAATTTTATTAAAATTATGATTTGATTTTCAAATTTCATTAAAATTAACAACTTCTGCTCTGCAAAAGGTACTGTTAAGAGAATGTAAAGATAAGCCATAGTCTGAAAGAAAATATTTTGCAAAACATCTATCTGAGGATTGGTGTCCAAAATATAAAAATACGTCTAAAAACTCAACTATAAGAAAAAAACCCTCAATTTTAAAAATGGGCAAAAAAGCTGAACAGATATCACATCAAATAAAATATATAGATGGCAAATAAGCACGTGAAAAGATGCAAAACATTGGGGAACTGCGGATTCAAATAACAATGAAATACCAACATACATCTATTAGAATAGCTAAAATCCAAAACACTGACAACAAATGTGGATGAAGATGAGGAGCAACTGAAAGTTTCATTGACGATTGGTGGGCAAGAAAAATGATATAGCCCCTTGGAAAGACAGTTTGGCAGTTTCCTACAAAGCTAAACATAGGCTTACCACATTATCCAGCAATTGCACACTTCAGTATCTGCTGAAATAAATTGAAATGTATGTCCACAAAAAAGCCTGCACCAAAATATGTATAGCGGCTTTATTCACAACTGCCAAAACTTGAAAGCGACAAAAATGCCCTTCAATAGATAAATGAATAAACAAACTGGTATAGCTATACAATGGAATATTACTCAATGATAAAAAGAAATGAATATGGAGAAAATCTACTGCATATTGCTAAGTGAAAGAAGTTAATCTAACGAGGTTGCATACTGTACTATTCCAAATAGGTGACATTCTGGAAAAGGCAAAGCTATGGAGACAGTAAAAAGATCAACGTTTGCCAGAGGTTCAATAGGGAGGAATGAATAGGTGGGGCACAAGAGATTTTTAGGGCAGTAAAACTATTCTATATGACCCTGCAATAGTAGGTACATATTATTATACATTTGTCAAAGCCCATAGAATGTACAACCTAGAGAGTGAACCCTGATATTAAACTATTCATTTTAGTTTGTATCAATATTGCCTCACCAATTTTGTATCAAGATTGGCTCATGGTAACAAATGTACCAACACACTACTGCAAGATATTAACAATTGGGATAACTGTGTCTAGGAAGAGGGGATGCTGAGGAGTCATACGAGAATTCCGTACTTTTCTGCTCAATTATTTTCTAAGCCTAAACCTGCTTTAAAAAATAAAGACTATCAATTTGTTTAAGAAAAGCAAATTATAGTGGGAATGCACAGGTTTACCAGACTCCTTGGTCAGACTCCTTGCTCTGCTTTTGTAGAGTAATAACTACAGGGAGCAAAAAAGGATCTAACAGCAAAACACAGATGCCCAGAGATCTCCTCTCCAGACACACCAAGTACCCAGGAGTGGTAGAGCACTGCCTACTGGAATAGCAGTAAAGGAAGGAGTGAGATACAAGATTTAGAATTCTTAAGAAAATACATAATCCCCTGTCTACTCAAGAGCAACGAGTCAAATTCTACACCACTGGATTTGATAATAGTGATATTTTGTGATGCTTTGTAATTTTCAACATACTTTCACTTACGTGGTCCTGGAACATAGATATTGTTTTACTGGCTCCCCGCTGCTGATCAAGTTCAGTACTTCCAACGTACTTCGCAGCTTTTTCATTTATGGCATTGCAGTCTATCCTTCTGCTCTTTCCCTCTTCCCTTACTCAGAATTAGATGTCCCCTTGAAAACAGAGGCTGCGAGGCTTAATAATCTCTAGAGCTGGAATGACTTTAGAAATTAACTTTATCCATAGATCTTCATATAATTACATGTAGACATAGAGTGCTTTACCTAAATGGTAGGTAAACGGGGCAGAGGGGAAGCCCTTTCCAGTACTCAATCCTGTTTTCCCACCTAAACCTAGAGGAATTCTAAAAACAACCTGCAACGAGACCCTTAGAGCCACACAATCACTAAATGGGCCAATTCTTCCTAAATATCACCTCCTAAATTGGCCCTTTGCTCTTCATTCCTAACACCAACATGTCAAATCAGGTTCTTTTCACCCTGTGCCTTTCCTACTCCCATAATCTTCCTAAAGGTTTCTGCTTTCTCCTGACTCCAGTGCACCCTCTCAGGAGCACTAGATAAATCCTCCTAACAACACATATTTCTACATGGCTTTTTTGTGTCCAGGAAAAATAAAGCCCAAACCTCTCAACAGAGCATTTAAGGGACTCTACAACTTGATCTTACCTACCTTTCCATAACCACTAACCCAATAACCATTCAGACTACTCTACCTCTTGTGCTTCACTCTTGAGCACACCACACACAACTTCTCCTTTCTGTCTTTCTTCAAACTATCCTCCTGGAAATGCACCTTGATTTAATGGGCATACTATCATTCCCTCAAGCCCAAATACATCTTTCACTTTCCTTATAAAGTCTTTTGTGGCTGGTCATGGTGGCTCACACCTGTAATTCCAGCACTTTGGGAGGCTGAGGCAGGCAAATCATGAGGTCAGGAGTTTGAGACCAGCCTGACCAACATGGTGAAACCCCGTCTCTACTAAAAATACAAAAATTAGCCAGGCATGGTGGCACGTGCCTGTAATCCCAGCTACTCAGGAGGCAGAGGCAGGAGAATTGCTTGAACCCAGGAGGTGGAGGTAGCGGTGAGCCGAGATCGTGCCACTGCACTCCAGCCTGGGCGACAGAGCAAGATTCCATCTCAAAAAAAAAAAAAAAAAAAAAATGTCTTTCTTGACTACCACAAGACAATACTTTCTCTCTTCACTGAATCACAAAAGTACTTTTTGGCTGTAGTATTCATTGCGCACTTTGAATAAGTATTCTGTACCTGTATTTGATATATAATTTATGCATTTTAGCTCTTGAATTAGATTAAGCTCCTTGAAGGTAGGGATCTTATATTGCCAGTTTCCAGCAGTACTGCACAGAGCAGCGTTCAATGAGGAGCCAGCTTTAGATGCAACATCATAGGATCCAAAATTTTGAATCCTCTGTTTCCAGATCACTGGGAATATTATTCTACATATTCCAAAAATAATACATTCCAGTGTTTAGTGGCACTTTTATTGAGACATTTTTTGGGACATGATCTAAATACAAAATGAAGTATTTGGCTTTATACAGTACAGTTCTGTCAAGAACTTTCTTAAAATGCAAATCATTTTTTACTTCTTTCTTGTGTATTAGATGAGAATTCTGTATGCCCAATGGGTTAGAGAGTGAGATGCTTACGTGAATAACATCTCTAAAGACTGTTTAACATCAAAAAAATTGAACCCTGTTCACCAAATGTTCTTTTGTACAATGTAATTAACAATTTTATTTTTTCTCTATATAATTATCGCTATAAATAATCAATCTACTTTTCATTTGCTTAAACTCAGATTTTTACTTTGAATATTTCCTTCCCCATTAAGAATGTGCTTATACGCACTGAGAGTGGAAATCCTATTGTAATTCTGAAATGTTTGCATCAATAATCTTTAGAAATGTGAATTATCTATCAAGAAAAAACATGAAGTAGGATGATTTGTTATGTGTTTTATAAATGAAGTACAAATTCGTGACAATTTTGAGATAAAGGTCAGTCAGATACATCTAAACGAAACTAATCTATTTACACTGTTATAGTATATATATGTATACACACATAAATTAATATATATAAATATATTAACATAAATTAATAGAGCTAAGGAAAAGAATGGCAGACACGTATTCCTTCAATAACTAACTATAGTAATAGTTTAGAATAGTAACACAATTTCAAAATAGTGAACCAAAAACTTTCAGTCCTAAAGTTTGTTATATGAGTTAGAACATTATCATAATCAACACTTTGAGGCTTGCATAATGAGAACACATGGTATACTGTAATTACTTTACTAACAGGAAAAAAAATGACTTGTTTAATCATTTTTAACTCAGGGGCAGACAAATATCTACTTTTCTACTCAAAATGCATGATAAAGTAAATTGAGTTCACAAATATTTTTGAATGGATAATAAAACGTTTACCAGATGCATAATTTAGACCATAGAGGGGTCTTCCATATCCAGTGCAAGTGCCAAGAAAGACAAATGGGGAAAGCTTAATATATTATACAAAACTATGTTCTTTACATATAATTTGTATTAATTTCTGAATTTTTCTTTAAAGTAAATAATTTACAAAATATATTTTAAAAACCTAAGTTATCTACTTTTTGACTTTTTAATAATGCTAGATTTAATAATGTGGTTTGATTTTTTTCCTCGGCAATTATTACATCTAACATCACTATATTTATTTAATTACTTTGTTCATTCTGTTTCCCCATTCCCGCCACTAGAATATACCTCATCAAGGAAGGTAACTTAAGGTGACAGCTATGTCCTTGATGCTTAAAAAAATACAAGGAGCATACAAAGTGTCTTAACCATATCTCTTATTATAATAACGTATATTTTCCAAAGACTTATAATGCAGAATAATAATATTGGAAAAAATATGTAAAGTATGGATTTTAAATGTGAATTTGAGTTTAAAATCATAAAGGAAAATTACCAAATATCAGGCTTTAAAAATGTCTTTTATTATAAAGGAGTCTCATTCCATCATCTCCTTCTATAAATGTAGAAATTAAGATGTTGAAAGATTAAGTGATGTGTGAGATCACAGAACTTTAGTACTAATGGGCACCTTAAACCTCATGTGGTCTAAACATTCAGGTGCTTAGGGCCACCCAGCCTATATTTTAATGTCTGCAGTGATAAGGCTTTTGCTACTTTATAAAAGGATCACATTTATTATTTTACCTTTTTCTCATATGTAATTAAGATTTCTATACCATATATCAATTCCTTAGTCCTAGTTATAACCTTCCTTTATACACAGTATGTCTAGTCCAGGGTGTATCATGAGAAGAAGCAGGAGGCAAAGAGATATTGGGGGAAGAATGAAGTAGGAGGACTGTTTGTTTAGCCCAGAACTTTCATACTTAAAGGGCCACAAACTTAGACTTTCACACTACATAAAATTATACATACATACGGGGTGGAGCAAAGATGGCCGAATAGGAACAGCTCCAGTCTACAGCTCGCAGCATGAGCGATGCAGAAGACAGGTGATTTCTGCATTTCCATCTGAGGTACTGGGTTCATCTCACTAGGGAGTGCCAAACAGTGGGTGCAGGACAGTCGGTGCAGTGCACCATGCTCCAGCCAAAGCAGAGCGAGGCATTGCCTCACTCCGGAAGCACAAGAGGTCAGGGAGTTCCCTTTCCTAGTCAAAGAAAGGGGTAACAGATGGCACGTGGAAAATCGGGTCACTCCCACCCTAATACTGAGCTTTTCAAACAGGCTTGGAAAACGGCACACCAGGAGATTGTGTCCTGCACCTGGCTTGGAGAGTCCTACACCCACGGAGTCTCACTGATTGCTAGCACAGCAGTCTGAGATCAAACTGCAAGGCCGCAGCTAGGCTGGGGGAGGGGTGCCCACCATTGCCCAGGCTTCCTTAGGTAAACAAAGCAGCCAGGAAGCTTGAACTGGGTGGAGCCCACCACAGCTCAAGGAGGCCTGCCTGCCTCTGTAGGCTCCACCTCTGGGGGCAGGGCACAGACAAACAAAAAAACAGCAGGAACCTCTGCAGTCTTAAATGTCCCTGTCTGACAGCTTTGAAGAGAGTAGTGGTTCTCCCAGCACGCAGCTGGAGATCTGAGAATGGGCAGACTGCCTCCTAAAGTGGGTCCCTGACCCCCGAGCAGCCTAACAGGGAGGCACCCCCCAGTAGGGACAGACTGATACCTCACTCGGCCAGGTACTCCTCTGAGACAAAAATTCCAGAGGAACAAACAGACAGCTGAATTTGCGGTCCATGAAAATCCGCTGTTCTGCAGCCACCGCTGCTGACACCCAGCCAAACAGGTTCTGGAGTGGACCTCTAGCAAACTCCAACAGACCTGCAGCTGAGGGTCCTGTCTGGTAGAAGGAAATCTAACAAACAGAAAGGACACCCACACCAAAAACCCATCTGTACATCACCATCATCAAAGACCAAAAGTAGATAAAACCACAAAGATGGGGAAAAAACAGAGCAGAAAAACTGCAAATTCTAAAAAGCAGAGCACCTCTTCTCCTCCAAAGGAATGCAGTTCCTCACCAGCAATGGAATAAAGCTGGACGGAGAATGACTTTGACGAGTTGAGAGAAGAAGGCTTCAGACGATCAAGCTACTCCGAGCTACAGGAGGAAATTCAAACCAATGGCAAAGAAGTTAAAAACTTTGAAAAAAACAAAGATGAATGTATAACTAAGGTAACCAATACAGAGAAGGGCTTAAAGGAGCTGATGGAGCCGAAAGCCAAGTTTTGAGAACTACGCGAAGATTGCAGAAGCCTTGGTAGCCAATGCAACCAACTGGAAGAAAGGGTATCAGCAATGGAAGATGAAATGAATGAAATGAAGCAAGAAGAGAAGTTTAGAGAAAAAAGAATAAAAAGAAATGAACAAAGCCTCCAAGAAATATGGGACTATGTGAAAAGACCAAACCTATGTCTGATTGGTGTACCTGAAAGTGATGGGGAGAATGGAACCAAGCTGGAAAACACTCTGCAAGATACTATCCAGGAGAAATTCCCCAATCTAGCAAGGCAGGCCAACATTCAGATTCAGGAAATACAGAGAACGCCACAAAGATACTCCTCGAGAAGAGCAACTTCAAGACACATAATTGTCAGATTCACCAAAGTTCAAATGAAGGAAAAAATGTTGAGGGCAGCCAGAGAGAAAGGTCGGGTTACCCACAAAGGGAAGCCCATCAGACTAACAGCTGATCTCTCAGCAGAAACTCTACAAGCCAGAAGAGAGTGGGGGCCAATATTCAACATTCTTAAAGAAAAGAATTTTCAACCCAGAATTTCATATCCAGCCAAACTAAGCTTCCTGAGTGAAGGAGAAATAAAATACTTTACAGACAAGCAAATGCTGAGAGATTTTGTCACCAGCAGGCCTGCCCTAAAAGAGCTCCTGAAGGAAGCACTAAACATGGAAAGGAACAACTGGTACCAGCCACTGCAAAAACATGCCAAATTGTAAAGACCATCAAGGCTAGGAAGAAACTGCATCAACTAACGAGCAAAATAACCAACTAACATCATAATGACAGGATCAAATTCACACATAACAATATTAACTTTAAATGTAAATGGGCTAAATGCTCCAATTAAAAGACACAGACTGGCAAATTGGATAAGGAGTCAAGACCCATCAGTGTGCTGTATTCAGAAAACCCATCTCACATGCAGAGACACATATAGGCTCAAAATAAAGGGATGGAGGAAGATCTACCAAGCAAATGGAAAACAAAAAAAGGCAGGGGTTGCAATCCTAGTCTGATAAAATAGACTTTAAACCAACAAAGATCAAAAGAGACAAAGAAGGCCATTACATAATGGTAAAGGGATCAATTCAACAAGAAGAGCTAACTATCCTAAATGTATATGCACCCAAAACAGGAGCACCCAGATTCATAAAGCAAGTCCTGAGCGACCTACAAAGAGACTTAGACTCCCACACAATACTAATGGGAGATTTTAACACCCCACTGTCAACATTAGACAGATCAATGAGACAGAAAGTTAACAAGGATATCTAGGAATTGAACTCAGCTCTGCACCAAGCAGACCTAATAGACATCTACAGAACTCTCCACCCCAAATCAACAGAATATACATTCTTTTCAGCACCACACCACACCTATTCCAAAATTGACCACATAGTTGGAAGTAAAGCTCTCCTCAGCAAATGTAAAAGAACAGAAATTATAACAAACTGTCTCTCAGACCACAGTGCAATCAAACTAGAACTCAGGATTAAGAAACTCACTCAAAACCGCTCAACTACATGGAAACTGAACAACCTGCTCCTGAATGACTACTGGGTACATAACGAAATGAAGGCAGAAATAAAGATGTTCTTTGAAACCAACGAGAACAAAGACACAAAATACCAGAATCTCTGGGACACATTCAAAGCAGTGTGTAGAGGGAAATTTATAGCACTAAATACCCACAAGAGAAAGCAGGAAAGATCCAAAATTGACACCCTAACATCACAATTAAAAGAAATAGAAAAGCAAGAGCAAACACATTCAAAAGCTAGCAGAAGGCAAGAAAGAACTAAAATCAGAGCAGAACTGAAGGAAATAGAGACACAAAAAACCCTTCAAAAAATTAATGAATCCAGGAGCTGGTTTTTTGAAAAGATCAACAAAATTGATAGACTGCTAGCAAGACTAATAAAGAAGAAAAGAGAGAAGAATCAAATAGATGCAATAAAAAATGATAAAGGGGATATCACCACCAATCCCACAGAAATACAATCTACCATCAGAGAATACTACAAACACCTCTATGCAAATAAACTAGAAAATCTAGAAGAAATGGATAAATTCCTCGACAAATACACCCTCCCAAGACTAAACCGGGAAGAATTTGAATCTCTGAATAGACCAATAATGGGCTCTGAAATTGTGGCAATAATCAATAGCTTACCAACCAAAAAGAGTCCAAGACCTGATGGATTCACAGCCGAATTCTACCAGAGGTACAAGGAGGAACTGGTACCATTCCTTCTGAAACTATTCCAATCAATAGAAAAAGAAGGAATCCTCCCTAACTCATTTTATGAGGCCAGCATCCTCCTGATACCAAAGCCTGGCAGAGACACAACCAAAAAAGAGAATTTCAGACCAATATCCTTGATGAACATTGATGCAAAAATCCTCAATAAAATACTGGCAAACCGAATCCAGCAGCACATCAAAAAGTTTATCCACCATGATCAAGTGGGCTTCATCCCTGGGATGCAAGGCTGGTTCAACATACACAAATCAATAAATGTAATCCACCATATAAACAGAACCAAAGACAAAAACCACATGATTATCTCAATAGATGCAGAAAAGGCCTTTGACAAAATTCAACAACGCTTCATGCTAAAAACTCTCAATAAATTAGGTATTGATGGGACGTATCTCAAAATAATAAGAGCTATCTAAGACAAACCCACAGCCAATATCATACTGAATGGGCAAAAACTGGAAGCATTCCCCTTGAAAACTGGCAGAAGACAGGGATGCCCTCTCTCACCACTCCTATTCAACATAGTGCTGGAAGTTCTGGCCAGGGCAATCAGACAGGAGAAGGAAATAAAGGGTATTCAATTAGGAAAAGAGGAAGTCAAATTGTCCCTGTTTGCAGATGATATGATTGTATATCTAGAAAACCCCATTGTCTCAGCCCAAAATCTCCTTAAGCTGATAAGCAACTTCAGCAAAGTCTCAGGATACAAAATCAATGTGCAAAAATCACAAGCATTCTTGTACACCAATCACAGACAAACAGAGAGCCAAATCATGAGTGAACTCCCATTCACAATTGCTTCAAAGAGAATAAAATACCTAGGAATCCATCTTATAAGGGATGTGAAGGACCTCTTCAAGGAGAACTACAAACCACTGCTCAATGAAATAAAAGAGGATACAAACAAATGGAAGAACAGTCCATGCTCATGGGTTGGAAGAATCAATATCGTGAAAATGGCCATACTGCCCAAGGTTATTTATAGATTCAATGCCATCCCCATCAAGCTACCAATGACTTTCTTCACAGAATTGGAAAAAACTACTTTAAAGTTCAAATGGAACCAAAAAAGAGCCCGCATTGCCAAGTCAATCCTAAGCCAAAAGAACAAAGCTGGAGGCATCAGGCTACCTGACTTCAAACTATACTACAAGGCTACAGTAACCAAAACAGCATGGTACTGGTACCACAACCGAGACATAGATCAATGGATCAGAACACAGCCCTCAGGCATAATGCTGCATATCTACAACTATCTGATCTTTGACAAACCTGACAAAAACAAGCAATGGGAAAAGGATTCCCTATTTAATAAATGATGCTGGGAAAACTGGCTAGCCATATGTGGAAAGCTGAAACTGGATCCTTCCTTACACCTCATACAAAAATTAATTCAAGATGGATTAAAGACTTACACGTTAGACCTAAAACCATAAAAACCCTAGAAGGAAACCTAGGCAATACCATTCAGGACATAGGCATGGGCAAGGACTTCATGTCTAAAACACCAAAAGCAATGGCAACAAAAGCCAAAATTGACAAATGGGATCTCATTAAACTAAAGAGCTTCTGCACAGCAAAAGAAACTACCATCAGAGTGAACAGGCAACCTACAAAATGGGAGAAAATTTTTGCAACCTACTCATCTTTACAAAGGGCTAATATCCAGAATCTACAATGAACTCAAACAAATTTACAAGAAAAAAACAAACAACGCCATCAAAAAGTGGGCAAAGGACATGAACAGACACTTCTCAAAAGAAGACATTTATGCAGCCAAAAAACACATGCAAAAATGCTCATCATCACTGGCCATCAGAGAAATGCAAATCAAAACCACAATGAGATACCATCTCACACCAGTTAGAATGGCCATCATTAAAAAGTCAGGAAACAACAGGTGCTGGAGAGGATGTGGAGAAATAGGAACGCTTTTACACCGTTGGTGGGACTGTAAACTAGTTCAACCATTGTGGAAGTCAGTGTGGCGATTCCTCAGGGATCTCGAACTAGAAATACCATTTGACCCAGCCATCCCATTACTGGGTATATACCCAAAGGACTCTAAATCATGCTGCTATAAAGACACATGCACACGTATGTTTATTGCAGCACTATTCACAATAGCAAAGACTTGGAACCAAGCCACATGTCCAACAGTGATAGACTGGATTAAGAAAATGTGGCACATATACACCATGGAATACTATGCAGCCATAAAAAATGATGAGTTCATGTCCTTTGTAGGGACATGGATGAAACTGGAAACCATCATTCTCAGCAAACTATCACAAGGACAAAAAACCAAACACCACATGTTCTCACTCATAGGTGAGAATTGAACAATGAGAACACATGGACACAGGAAAGGGAACATCACACACCGGGGACTGTTGTGGGGTGGGGAGAGGGGGGAGGGATAGCATTAGGAGATATACCTAATGCTAAATGACGAGTTAATGGGTGCAGCACACCAACATGGCACATGGATACATACGTAACAAACCTGCACATTGTGCATATGTACCCTAAAACTTAAAGTAGAATAATAATAATAAAGAAAAAAAATTATACATACATACACATACACACACAAACACATATATAAAATATATATACACAAATATATACATATGTATATTATATATACACATATATACATTAAATGTCATATAAATACACATATTATATATGTATATATTAAACAAAAAAGTATGTATTTGTATGTTGTCTCATAGAATTATCAGTTAAATAAAAACTGTTTAAATATGCCATAATCTTTCTCTAAAATGTGTAGAGATTCAGGAGGTATATGTGCAGGTTTGTTACATGGACATATTATGTAATGGTGAAGTTCAGGCTTCTGGTGTACCCATCACCCAAATAGTGAACAGTGTACCCAATATGTAACTTTTCATCTCTCCCTCTTTTGCAGTCTCTAGTGTCTATTTCTCTCTATACATCCATGTGTATCTATTATTATCTCCAACTTATATGTGAGCACATGTGGTATTTGATTTTCTGTTTCACAGTTATTTCACTTAGGATAATGGCCTCCAGCTCTATCCATGCTGCTGTGAAAGACATGATTTCATTCCTTCTGATGACTGCTTAGTATTCTATAGAGTACATATACCACATTTTTTAATCCAATCACATATTGATAGACACTCAGGTTGATTCTATGACTTCTCCATTGTGACTAGTCCTGTGATAAACATATACATGCAAGTATCTTTTTGATATAAAAAAATTGCCTTCCTTTGGGTAGATACCCAGAAATTAGCTTTCTAGGTTGAAAGGTAATTCTATTTTCAGTTGTTTGAGGAATCTCATACTGTTTTCCAAGTATATGTAAAGGCTATACTAATTTACATTCCTACCAACAGTGTGTAAGCATCACTTTTTCTCTGCTTTGTCTCCATCTGTTATTTTTTCACTTTTTAATAATAATCATTCTGACTGGTGTAAGATGGTGTCTCATTGTGGTTTCAATGACGTGGTTTTATGATGATTGATGGGTACCATAATCTTTTAAACTTCATGTTTTCTTCATTTATCTTCCACTATATAAGGAACTTCAAAAACAAAACCATACTGTACTCATAGTATCCTCTGAGTCTGTATCTAATCCCCCTTCCATATAATTGTTAAAATGTTTTCAGAAAGCACTCCATGTGACTCTCCAACAAAACAAGCCTAATTCCTCAGCTGTTTCAACATCGATCTAAATCCCACTTTCCCCTAAATATTAAACTTATTGAACTCCAACATAAAATGTAGTTTCCAGGATTAAACACATTAATCTAGATGGGATCTTCATAGGAAAAAATAGCTTGGGTCTATGCACTGATCTGGTCAAGAAAGTATGTTTCTCTCAGTGAAGCCAATAATTCCATTTGCTTTTTCATTGGAAATATCACATTTGACTCACATTGAAATTAATGTAAGAAACTTCTTACTCATTTTCTCTGTGCTACTGCTAAGCCAAGTTTCTATTATTTTATATTTCTGCAGTTTAATTTTTCTTTGGGGGAGGGGGAAGTTCCTCAAATGAGTAACTGCTTTATAATTTCTTTTAAAATACTGTTATGTTCATAGAAGGTACATATTCTGAAAGTTAAACATAAGCATTTAATTCAGGGCAAAAAGTATAATTTTTGAGACATGCATCCTACCTATAAAATCCTGGTGGCGCCTGCTTTACCAGAAAGCTTTTCTCCATGTCTTGGAGAATGTCATTCAGCATCCGGATGCGGATGGGTGCTCTCTCCTTGGGATCATTAGCAGGTCGCATCTCATCAGACTGAAAAAGTTCAGCACTCTCCCGCAGGCGTGACGCCATGGCTAACAGTTGATGAGTGTTGGGTTGGTCACCTGGTGAAGATAAATGAGCCCATCTCAGAAGAGACATTCTCAAGGGAGCAAAATAAGCATTTTCCAGTCAGGACTCTAAGTTATAAACCACACAGACCACTGAAGAAGGAAGAGGAAATTGTCATTGACAGTTCTCTCTCTCTCTCTCTTTTTTTTTTGTCACTTGACAAAAGCAAGGGTATATGTATTTGAATCTTACCTGTCCAAGGAAAAAGATTCAGTATCAAGTCAACTTTGAACTTTGAGAAAATATTTATTTTGCCCAAAGCATTGTCTAAACTTGTTTTTATATTCTACTAAATTAAGTTTCTCACTGCTCATAATAATAACAACAGTAAATAGGTACAGTACCGATTGCTGAAGGACTGCTATATTCCAGGCACTATGTCTTTAATATTGACCAAAACTTGCTTGTCACATACATTTCATAGAAGCTGAGAACTAAGTAAGGTCAGAAAATTTTCATAGGTTATCAAGCAAGTAAATAATAGGACAGAATTAGAAGTTTGATCTTTCTGACTACAAAATTTATGTTCAGCAGACAGTAAACTATATTTCAGGAAAGAAAATAAAAATTGAGTTGTGATCTTTTCTCTTGAGAACCTGAGATATGTTACTATATGTTGTCCTGTGTCTACTGGGTTCTTTTTCTCTTTACTACAAATGTCCTGTAATGTGAAGTTGAAATATATCTTTGACCTAAGAATACACTAAAAACTATTTTTTGTAGTGTTTGCATTGTTTTGTTTTACTTTGGAGGTTTCTGTTTGTTTTTGTTTCATTTCCAATTGTTAGTGTAACTTACTAAAAGTCTTTCTGAAAGGAATGGTGGTAGCAAAGGCTCCACAGGACATACCTTTGACTAAGAGAAAGGCAACACTAGTATAGTTGTCCACTGAACTCTAGAGCCAGTCCACTTGAGTTTAAATCCCTGCACTACCACTTAGTATCTATGTGATATTGGTAAAGTTAATGAGCCTCCGTGCCGTGCCCTCATCTATCAAATGAATGTAATAATAGTACCTGCTTCATAGATTTATTATGAGGATTAAATGATTAATACTTGTTCAGTATTTCCCCACAGGTAAGCAGTTCTCAGCTGATGTGATCCAAGACCTTCTTTAAAAATCATTCTCTTATCATGTCATGAGAGGGGCATTCCCTCGCATCTTCTTCCAGTTATCTCACCATTAGAATCAGCCTTTAAGTGAGACAACAATTACTGGTATCATTCTCAGGAGACTAGGTACAACTGGCTTCAAGAAGGCTGGCACATCACTACAGAGGATCACTTCAAGTCAAGGTAATGAAGGAAAGTAGCGCTGGATAACTAAAATTGGCAGTTTTGAGAGGATGATACTGAGACAGACAGATGGTGTGAAGAATGGAGGCCTCCTGAGGCCTTCACTATGAGAAGTCCTGGGCCAAAGGGAAACATCACAAAAGGACTCTGTCTAAGTAAAGTCCAAGGGTTACCAGTTCCCGTAATACTTGGTCCTTATGAAAATGCAGATTCCCAGAACTATTGATTCTTTCTAGAGGCAGAGCCAAGAATCTTCATTTCAATATGCTACTCAGATTATGCTATACATATTTAAGAAACATTACAGAGAGGTGATATGCTAAGAAAAGGAAACCTAGGTTAGATGTATAGCTGATACATTAAATATGTTTGTCATAGAATTGCCAACCTCTAAAATAATGATAATTTTTTATTCTCACCTTCATTTGATGGAGACTGTTTTACATGTCAATGTCTTTAGTGCCCAGCACAGTGTTGAAATTCAATAATTGTTTACTAAATAAGCAAAGTAGGTTCAATCAAGTATGTTTAGAAAAAAAATCTGATAACAAATAAAGGTATGTGAAGAGATAAGTAGTTTTATAAGGGCTACAAAGAGATTCACAGGTAGGATTACATGAAATGTTCTTAGAGAACATAGTCATTTTTGCTAATTTTCAATATCCCACAATCTAGTTAAAAATTGTGGTAGAAGGAGAAATAATGCTTGAGGCTAATATATAGCTCCCTGCTCACTGAAATTAACAATAAGAATACAATCAATTGTAAGAGTTCACAGGGTTTTGGCATTTGATGTTTCCAAAGTGCATTTCACATTCATTAATTATCTTGTTTGATTTCACAACAAAATGAGGTTGCAAGAATGGGTATTTTAAGTCATTTAGAAAATCTACCTCCTGAATAATTTACTCAACGCCATTTTATGAAAATAGTTTGTCCTAAATTTTGATGGTTCAGCAAAGTTAATGTACAGATAACTTCAAGGGAATATCTCTGCACAAGGAAAGAATAAGATGGATGCAGCACATTTAGATTATGCTGGAAAGACGGAACAACAGAAAAAACAAGTTCGACATCCTTGAGAGTCTTCCATTTAAGAAAGAAAAATCTGTTCTGATCTAAAGTACGTTACAGAATTGAACACATTACTACCGAATCAAGTGAGACAAATTGTACCATTCTACCTGATTTAGCTTTAAATGAATTTATCTTTCATGGTAGTACAGATGTAGAGAACTGACAGCTTTAGGAACTGGCTAGCTGCAGAAAGGACCCTGATAGTGGAAACTAGCCACTCACAACACACCGTATGCATTACTTCAAGTGTATGAGGTTACAAATTGCAAAGTAGCTCTATTTTCAATGTTTACTCAATCATTTTGATATATAAATGATGTTCCAAAGATTTCTAGTAGCCATTTCTCTGCCAGTTAGAGCTTGCTTGTTCTTTCACATAAGACCAGAAAGAAATGTTACCTTTCCTACTTAAGCTTTTGTGACCCCAAATGATGGATCTTTTATGCTTCTTAGGGTCCCTACTAGAATATCAGTTCTGTGAAGGAAGAGGTTTGTGTCTTTTATTCGCTGCCATTTCCCTAGCACCAAAAAGTGCCAGTTGTACCATTTAATCAATGAATAATTAACTTATATACTTTTATCGTAGCAGCTGCAATATTTTGATCCTTATCTGCCCTGTCTCTCTACTCTTTCTGACTGGAAAGAACCCTATGTAATCAGAAAATACATTTTATTTCTCTTTGTATTCCCAGATCGTAGCACAATATCTGTCTTATGGTACTCATTTATTAATAAATTTGTTGAGTGAATGTTGAATTATGAGATGTCTTTTTTAAAATGTATTATTATATTAAACAATGTCTACAAAATCGTTCAGGGAGATGTTTGGTGCATAATGAGCACCAAAAAATGCTATTTCCTTCACTTTCTTACTAAAAATCCATTATAGTTGCAAAATAAAAATATTTAAAAGAAAAGAGGCTATTGTAGGGTAATAATAAGTTAAATTAAACAAAATTGAAATAAAATATGCCCTGCAAAAACCCCATAAAAACTTAAGATTATATAAAACTTTACTTAAGGCACGGTGAATTTCAGAGAAAAGAGGACAAACTGAGGCTGTTCATAGTTCGGGTTTAAAAAATAATAAGTACGTTTGAACAAAGAAAATTAACTGGAAATTAGATATTTCTCTCAGAGAGGGTTAATACAACTATTTTTTAAATTATATACATGGAGTTTACAGACCAAAGACTTGATATCAAAAGATAGATTACAGTATGGTTTAATTACTATCAGTGTGGTCATGAATAAATTACTTAATACTACAGTCCTTCAGGCTCCTTGGAGAAAATAATCATGTAAGTTTCTAAGTGCATAAATCACTATTTACGCAAGTTTGTATTATTAGAGCACACAAACTAAACACAAGTTACTATAAACCCATTTTTTAAAGGCATGGAAAAAATACTGTAACAGCTTTACTGATTTTTTTTCCTCAGAGATGTTACTCTTTATCACTTCTTCAACCTGTGCCCCCCAACCCAATGTATCATATTCCATATTCCTCCTCATATATACTTTAATAAGGATTTCTAATTTTATTTTGCTGTGCTTGCAAATTGGGTGCCGTTTTTCCCCATGGGCTGCTATCTCAAACTTCTGAAGAACAAGGAAAGAAATAATATAAAGGATAAAGGAATTAAACAGTTAACTTTAAAAAGGATTCTTTTAGATCTTGCTCCTGGTGAAAAGCTAACCATTAATAAATTTTTATAGTATGGTAGAACATGCTGATTTATTATAAATATTAAAAATCAAACTTAATATAATACAATATAGTTGACTGTCTACTGAAACTATCTTGATATTATTTGAGACAACTGAAATGAACTTACAAATTTCAAACAAAAACTGTTTGCATTTGTTCTTTTTCCCTTCATCTCAAAGTAAAATACATGTGTTCAGTAGGTATTTATTGAGTCCTATTTTATATGTTATTCTAAAAGTATTGAGAAAGAAGCAAAGACATGTAAGATTACATTTTTAATCTTAATAAATTCCTGATCTAGTTAGAAATGTACATATACATCTAAACATACAATAATTGTCACATGAAATAAATGCTCATGAGGATGACTGAAGAGTTCATTGTGTATAAGAATGATCTGACAAGTGTCCGGGGAAGAAGTAAACCTTGAGAGATAGATCATGAAACTGCCTAAAAATCCAGGACATCTTAAATGAGCTCTTGAAAGTTCTGGGATGTTATCTACATTAAAGCAATTGAGGGAGGGTGTTCCATTTTTAAACAATATTAATGTCTTTCCATCCTCATCCCTTAGTCCTCACTATTGTAGAAGATAAATCTACCTCCAGTCCAAATCCTCCCATTTTTCTGGCTTGTTATGGGAAGAATGGAGCTGGATATTTTAAGAAGTGTTAATATTAATTAAAGAGGAAGAAAGAAGGAAGGAGGGAGGGGTGGAGGCAGGGAGAAAAGAAGAGAGAGAAAAATGTTAGTCAATAGATATCAAAATAGATACTGAGATCTAGGCAAGCCAATTCAGGAAAGACTCTAAGAAGTTTTGGGGAAAACAAATGCCTTTTGCCCAGGGAATCTTCTGCCTTCTAGCCAACCATCATCCTGCAGCATCCCTACCCTCAAGACAGTTCATGAGGCAGTGTGGTGTAGCAGAGAGGTTGAGGGGATTTGGAATCTGATAGACCTAGATTCAAGCCCCAATTCTCCCACTAATTATACATCTGGTTAAGACACAAACTTCTCTGAGGCTCTGTCTTAATCTCTAAATTGCACTTAATCCACAGCTCAGCTCATTGAACTAGAGTAAGTTAAAATATTATAACAAATGTAAGGAACTTAATACAATATATGGAGCTTTGTGGAGTAGCCTCTAAAGTGACAAACTTGTTCCCAGAAATCTTATTCCTTCTGAACACCCATGATACAGGATCCTAAAACACTTTCCAACAGCAGGTTACAAGCTCAAAGTCATTTTATAATGGCTTATCCATTTAAAGCTTCTAAGACTTCTGGGTAAGGCCGTTAACTACAGTAATGACTGTATCCACTGAATTTATACATGCTGTAACCTGCCGGGACCTGGGATCAGCACCAACTACATTTTACCTGAGGTATTAAATAACTTGATGTATGCTATGGATAAGTTTGTCCTCTCTAAAACTCATGTTGAAAATTAATTGTCAGTGTAATGGCATTGGAAGGTGGAGGCTTTGAGAGGCAATTAGGCTTTGGAGGCTCTGCTCTCATGGGTGGGTTTAATGCCTTTAAAAGTGGCTTTCAGGAGTGGGTTCTCTCTCTGTTTTCCCCTCTTCTGCCATGTTGAGAACAGTGTTCTCCTCCTCCAAAGGATATAGCCTTCTTACAAGCAGACACTGGGCCCTTACCAGGCACTAAACCTGCCAGCTCCTCGATCTTAGACTTCCAAACCTCCAGAACAGTGAGAAATAAATTTCTGTTCTTTATAAATTACCCAGTTTTGGCTATTCTGTTATAGCAGCACAAAATGAACTAAGACAATTAGTTTCAACTTAGCATAAACTCCTGGGTATTAACTTTGTTCCCCAACCTCCTGGAAAAATTTAAAACCTTCCCTTCCCTCCCCCTCCTCCTCCCCCCTCTCCCTCCCGTCCCCCTCCCCTCTCCCTCCCCTCCCTTCCCTTCCTCTCCCCTCCCCTCCCTTCCCCTTTCTTTCTTGATGGGTCTGGCTCTGTTGCCCAGTTTGGAGTACAGTAGTACAATCAAAGCTCACTGCAGGAATGACCTCCTGAGCTCAAGAGATCCTTCTACCTCAGCCTTCCAAGTATCTATAGCCAAAGACTTGTACAACCATGTCCAGCTAATTTTTAAAGTTTTCTTTCAGAGATGGAGTCTTGCTCTTTTGTCCAAGTTCATCTTGAACTCCTAGCCTCAAGTGATCCTCCTGCCTCAGCCTCCTGTAGTGGTGGGGTTACAGATATGAGCCACCATGCCCAGTCTATAATTTTCCTATTCTTAAGAGTGATTTTACTGCTTATCATTATGATCTCTTTGGGCTTTCACCCTCCAACAAGTTTTAAATTTTAGTTTACTTCAATTTTTTCTGTGTTTTTTGTGGCTGTATTTTTAAAGGTGTACTCAATTTTATTTTAAGTTAAAAGTGAAATGTACTGGTCATCCTCTAAAACAATATTTTTATATCAAACAAATGTAACCTTTTTCTTTAATAGTATTTCCCAGAACCTATTATCCTATGGATGAGCTTACCACAGTTTTAAAGGTGCTAACAATTGCACAATCATAGCTTAGACTTCACTGATTTATAGTGACAAGGAAAAGTATGATTTATGTTCTGCATAATACAGTGGTTAAAAGAGTAGAAGATTATTTTGGGGGAAAATGTATGTTACCTAATATCATCTTAAAAATACCTTGTGGTATCACTAAAGAAAAGAAAAGAAATTACCAATATGATTTCAGCCAGGGGCAACTGTAGTCCTTTTTATCACACATTTTCTATTCTTCATGCTGCTTTTTTTAGTATGAATCACAATGAATCATCTCAGCTGGTGATTTAAAGATGTTAAACAAACAACTCAGGTAATGAAAAAATGTGAGAGCGATTGCACTACTGATACTCAAATAATCTAACATTGATTTTATAATGCATAGATAAAAAGATATTATTTAAGGGTGAAATATGCCAGAAAACAATGGATAATTATAGCTAAACTGAATAAAACAAATCTTATTGCAAAGATACCAAAGTGATAGGTTTAGAAGGATTATACTGGTTACTTTAAAAAAAAAAGAATAAGCAACATATTTCTGCATTCTAAAGATTATCCAATAATCCAGGTAGCCAGTGCAGATGCAAATCTAGTAAGACTTCCAACTCACTGCATGTAGTGGGTTCCCTAAATTGCCTGTCCATTTGTTGTAGAAATGTAACCATGGGCTCTTTTGTGACCTATAGATATTGTCACTGTGTTACATTTGTGACTACATGATCTGGCTAGAGACTGCTTGGGAAATATGAGCAAAAACATTCCTGAATGAATTAAACTCAGGTGGAGTTTATTCTTATCATTCTCCTGAGGCAGAAAGTCGAACTTGTATATTTAATATCACATGTGAGTCTAATTAGGTATTGGCTAAACCAGGAAACTGAAAAAGAAAAGAAAGGCTTAAATGAAATTAATTAACATGAAGGCAAGGGTACTTTATGTTCTGTTACAAGCCAAGATTAAAAGTATTTTTACACAAACAAAGAAACCAACAAACATTTTTAAAAGTGTGCCAGTGAGGAAACACTCATAGAATAATGGATTATCGTACTATTCTGTCATGGGCACAGGGTTTTATGCTAAAAATACACCTTAGGGAAAAAAATGTTACAATACAATAGGCCATTACTATGATGGGAGAGTAGGAAAAATAAATCACAGATTTCAATCAATGTAGTGTGACATATAAAATGTAGGTAACTCAGATGAAAACTTCAAAGGAATTTGGATGAAGTACTCAGAGTGGAGAAGGAAATGATGATCACAATGGGAAGCCGTGTGAATAGCAGCAAATTGTGAGACAGAAGATAAACAAAAGGAAAAAAGGAACAATATGCTTAGGATAATAATTAAGGGACATTAGGTGATAATAAATATGAGTTCAAAGAGAAATGGTGGGAAAGAAAAACTAGTTTTGAAGACATACTCTGACAATGGGGAGACAATCAGCCTTAAAGAGCCAGCTGCCTCAAATAGCTTTTTGAACTAAGTGTGGATTACCAATTCAGTATAACAACTATTTACATAGCATTTACATTGCATTCAATATTATAGTAATCTAGAGATGATCTAAAGTGTGTTAGAGGATGTGCACAGGTTATATGCAAATACTACACCATTTTATATGAGGAACTTGGACATTCATGGATTTTGGCATTTGAGAGAGTTCCTGGAACCAATTTAATATGGTTATGTAGTCAGAGTCTATATAAAAATGTAATGGGGATTGAGACTAAATGTATTTTTAGGAATTTGCCCCCAATGGATGGCCAACCTCTCATTAAACTTCTCTATTAATTTGAGCAAACAAGGTAAGATACTTCTGATTGAATGCTTTAGAGTTTAAGTCCTTGTCAAATGAAAAAGGTAAGTTTTAGAAATGCCAGCTCAGATCAAACTGCTAGAAATCTAACATGATACAGAATTCCCATAGGAACAAAATCTTTTATTGGAACCGTCTGGATTTTAGTCAGGCTGCCTCGGACTTCTGAGGGAGGGCCCAGGATTGAGGACCTGGTGTACTTCACTATCTGCTGGCCAGGCCAGAGCTGGAATTGGTGGTAATTAAACCAAAATTGAAGACAGATGGGCTGAGAAATAGACTCATGCAAGCTATACGGTGCTTAACTTAATTTTGCTAGTTGGGAAACTCACCTTTTATTTTTTAGAAAGAAAAAACTTATTAGATAGATCTCAATCACTTGCAATTGTAAAAAAAAAAAAAAACAAAAAAAAATCCAAAAAACATCAAGTGACACCTAAAAATTGAAACTACAAATCTAACAGGACACAGAATGCTTGCCCTAGTGTGATCATCACCTTGAAATACTATCCTTTCTTCCAAAATGAAGTGATTGACGCTAATGAATTATCAGAGCTAATAAAAAAAAAAAAAAGTCAGACCAAATTCTCATTGTCAGTTATTCAAAGAACAGGAGGAAATGCTGCCAGCAAGTATTTTACATTTAGTGAGATAATCAGGAGGTGGCAATAAGACACATAGTTCAAAATTATGTTTCCTGCTGAGTCTGGCTTGCACTAAATAAATGTGTACATAGCTAGATCAAATGAAAATTACTTTTACTTTATTTGGTCACATGGAGTCTTTACGATAATGCTATTTAAGAAATCTGATGCAGAAAAATAGCATATATTAGGCAAGAAACATCAGAATTACACAGACATTAATTGTTTTAAAGTGCTGTTTTAGACATTAAGAAGTGGATAAGGTGAGAAACATCAAATTTAGTAAGATTATTATGCGCTTACTCTTTAGTCTGCTCTAAGGTTCAAGGGTAGGGTTGTATTTTATTTGTTTTTGATACCTTCCTCTGCTCCTGCAAACTAGTACCATCGCATTCTAAATGCATTTTTCGGACATACAGTTAGCAACTGTAGATTGAAAATATTTGTGAAAACAATTGTTTCTGTACTATCACATGCAGACTGTTTTTTCTTGTCATTATTCCCTAAGCAATTCAGTATAACAACTATTTCCATCGCATTTACATTGCATTAGGTATTATAAGTAATCTAGAGATGATCTAAAGTGTGTTAGAGGATGTGCACAAGTTACATGCAAATACTATATAATTTTATATGAAGAACTTGAACATTCATGGATTTTGGTATTTGAGAGAGTTCCTGGAACCAATTCTCCATGGATACCAAGGGACAACTGTATTCATTTTTTGTCACAAGTATTAATACATCTGAAGTATATCGGCTATCTTATCCATCACTATTTACACTATATCTCCATATACCACAAATAAATATTCATTCTCCATTACGTGCTTGGCATTGACCAAATATTAAGAGCCAAGGTCACTCAGTCAAACTGAGCTTTCAAGAACCATCCAATAAATCAACCCAAACAAATTATTCACTGGTAAATTATCCTTCTTTCTGGTGGTTGTGAGAATGGTTGAGAATGGTCGAGAATGGTCTGCTGCTACTGTAAACTAGTGTAATAAATAAACAAGATGGCCGGTTGTCAAGTGGTAAAAATTGCACCGTTGAAAATGCAATTGGGTTTCAGAGACCTTCATATTTATACTGTTTGCAGTAAGGAGGAACAGTATTTTATAGTTCAGCCTTGAAGGTCACTTTTTTTTTTCACTGTAATTGAGAATTTAAGAGTAATCACTGTGAACTGTCCTAAAAATAAGAAAAATATCAACAATTTAAGCTTGTATTAAGCAGTAAAATTATATGTTTCATTTAACATAGGACAAGAATTCTGTTTAGCTAATGAACTTATCTAGCATTGTAGCTAAAGTTAAAACTGCAATATTTATTTAGGTATTGATAAGTGGTTTCCATTATTCACACATTAGCCCTTTACTGTATTCCATTTTTAGAAGTAAGGTATAACTAAAATAGAACCGATGCCTACAATTTAACAACTATTTGAATAATCTTTGACCATGATTATTTTAGGTCACGAAGAGTAAAATACAAAAATGTATAGTTTAAAGGTGTCAGGTTTTGTTAATTTTATCGAACAGTCACACACAGGACATGGTAAAATAATATTTTTGCTTATGTTGTTTGGTTACATTTTGTTTTGCTTTGCTTGTTTTTTCTAATATGGGTATATCTCAAGTCTGGCCTCATCTTTCTGAGTGAAAGTGACAGGGAGACCCAAGGAATTTCACATCCAAAGAAAACTAAGCACATACAACAACCAATAACCAAAGAGAAAGTTCTTCATCTTGGGCAGAAGCCTGATATAACTGTAGGAAGCCAAAGGACTCCTGGCTCATCCATTTGAGAACCTTGGATTTTAGGGGCAGATTCATCTAGATATAGTGGTGTCTGGCTTGGAGTGAAAATCTCCATTGAATCATTGCAGTTCTGTTTTGTTTTGTTCCTCCTGTGATGACACACGCTTAGGTACAACTATTAAAGAAAGGGTTATTAATTTCCCCGGCCTAGTCTGAGAATATTTTCTTTCCCTTCTTGCTTTAATTGAAACCTGGTTCTCTCCTAATGATATCACTTGCATTTTAGCTCTCGTAGGCAGCAGTGCTTTTTCACCCTGTGCTTTCGTACCACCAACCCTAGAAGAATAATATGAGGTGTTTCTAGATCACCACCCATTCTTTGAAGATTTTTATCTCCTGACTCATCATTACTCACTCTTACATAAAGCTTAATTCTTTACAATTTCAATATCCACATAGAGATACTCTCTTTTCCTTAGCCTCTTTTCTTCTAGCAACCACGTACCACTCTCATGGTCATACACGGCCTGGACACTGTCCTTACCAATGTCTGCACTCTTTCTGTGATCTCATTTTCACGAATCCAACTTGCTGACTACCACCTCCTGCCTTGTCAGCTCATGTGTTGTCAATTCTTCGATCTCACTATGACATAAAGTCTATTGGTCCTACCTCCTTTTCACTAGCCTTCACTCCCTTCGTATCCTCACTTTATTTCAACCCCAGTTAAGATACTTTGGTCCATCATAATGCATTCATTACATACATACTTTATAGACATCTGGTCCATCATAATGCATTCATTGCATACATCCTTTATGTACATCCAGTTTTCTTTATCCTATGCAGTTCATTGTCCTTCTCTCAGGAAAGGTCTAGCCCTGGTTAAACTTGACTCTGCCTGTTCTATGCCTGTGATGGGGTTCAGGACACCCTATCCCAAAATATGGCACCTTGGCATTTGAGGAAGCAACAGAAGCAAGACCTTGTCTCTGACCTTCTGGCCTTCTCACCTGAAACCGGCCATAAAAGAATTGCCTGGGCCGGGCATGGTGGCTCATGCCTGTAATCCCAGCACTTTGGGAGGCCAAGGCGGGCAGATCACCTAAGGTCAGGAGTTCAAGAAGGGCCTGGCCAACATGGTGAAACCCCATCTCTACTGAAAATACAAAAATTAGCTGGGCATGGTGATGCATGCCTGTAATCCTATCTACTTGGGAGGCTGAGGCAGGAGAATCACTTGAACCCGGGAGGTGGAGGTTGCAGTGAGCCGAGATCGCGCAGCACCACTGCACTCCAGCCTGGGCAACAAGAATGAAACTCTGTCTAAACAAAAAGAAAAAAAAAAAAGAAAATAATTGGAATTGTCTGACCTTCCTCTGAAGTAAGACATAAAACTTTTATCCCAGACATACCCTCCCTACACCTGGAGAAAAGAAACATCCTTGTCCTCAAAGAGATAGAGACACTGAGAATAATCTGAACAGAGATCTTACTGAATTCCCCCCAATTTATTACAATTAGATCATATCTTTTTGTCTTCTAATCATACTTCTGAACTCTTCATCAAATTAGCATAAAAGTACACACATTTCCCTCTTTTTTTGGGTCTTCGTTTCTGAAGGTTCCTGTGTCATGCAAAACTTACATTATATAGGGCTGGGCGCGGTGGCTCACGCCTGTAATCCCAGCACTTTGGGAGGCCAAGGCGGGCGGATCATGAGGTCAGGAGATGGAGACCATCCTGGCTAACACGGTGAAACCCCGTCTCTACTAAAAATACAAAAAATTAGCCGGGCGTGGTGGTGGGTGCCTGTAGTCCCAGCTACTCAGGAGGCTGAGGCAGGAGAATGGCGTGAACCCGGGAGGCGGAGCCTGCAGTGAGCCAAGATCGCGCCACTGCACTCCAGCCTGAGCGACAGAGCAAGACTCTGTCTCAAAAAACGAACAAACAAAAAAACAAACAAATAAAAAAACTTACATTATATAAATTCTTATGCCTTTCTCTTGTGTGAGAGGAAAATAAATCTTGGGACCTTCAAATCACTAAGCCAAAGGGGAAAGTCAAGCTGAGAACTGTGTCAGGCAAACCTGCCTCCCATTCTATTTCTATATAGTATAGCTACAAAGATTGAAAAAAAGCTACATATCTCCCTGACGAGGAAATTCCTTGTGGACAAGGACAGACAGAACTTAGTCATCCCTCTGCTCACATGAGACAAATGCATATCTGATGGCTTCCCTTGCCATACTTTTGCACTAAACCAGATAAGGTATAAGTGACTATTCCTGTAAACTGTGTATTGAGTGAAAGGCTAATCAGAAACTAAAAAGATTGCAACTTTTTGTCTCTTACCTACCTATGACCTGGAAGTCCCCTCCCTCCTTTGAGTGGTCCCACCTTTCTGTAACAAACCAACGTACATATATTACATATATTAATTGATGTCTGAGTCTGTGTCATGGGTGCGTCATTAACATTGGCAAAATAAACTTTCTAAGTTGACTGAGACCTATCTATTTTGAGTTCACACTTGTTAATGTGTCTTTTGTTATAGGCATCTTAACCATCAACCTAGTGATAAGTGAGGAAAGAGCTCTTTTCTCCCCTACATTTGCATCCCCCTCTGAAGGCTGGAAAAAATCCAAAATTATGCTGAATTATCTCATTTATAATATGTATCTCTTCTGGGCTCTTAATGCTGCCCCAAAAAAGTTATATTTTCATGGTTTTTCACTTTCTTACCCTTCTTAAAAAAAAGTTTTTTTATGTTTTTCTAATCTAAAGAAACTTGCCAAGGAATCTCAACACCAAATTTACCCATCTACTGTGTGTTCTGCCTCCTTTCACATTTTCATGGATGGACTACTGTGTTCCTGCTTTGGTATGAATGCTATGTCCCCCCAAAATTCATGTTTAAATCTAACCCCTAAAGTGATGGTATTAGGAGATAGGATCTTTTAGAATTGATGAGTTCGTGAGGCCAGAGCCCTAAAAAATTAAATTAGTGCCCTTTTAAAAGAAACACAAGACAGCTCCCTCAACCCTTCTACCATGTGAAGTTAATAGCAAAAAGATGGCCATCTTTGAACCGGGAAGTGAACCCTCACCAAACAGCGAAACTGTTGGTGCCTTGATCTTGGATATCTCAGCCTCCAGAATTGTAAGAAATAAATTACTGTTGTTGATAAGCCATCCCTTCTATGGTATTTTGTTATAACTGCCTGAATGGACTATGATAGTTCCTAACTAATGTGAAGTCCTCAATCCTTGTGCTTCCCCTACTTAAGAAAATCAGTCCAGCAATTCTCCCTTTACTCTGTTGTGTGAGCAAATTTTACCTCTCCACTAGATCATTGCTATCAGAATAAAAACATGCTACACTTCCTTGACTCCATACTTTTTTTATCACCTATACCACTGTTACAGGAAAGGGGTCCCGATCCAGACCCCCAAGAGAGGGTTCTTGGATCTTATACAAGAAAAAATTAAGGGTGACTCCGCAGTGCAAATCAAAAGCAAGTTTATTAGGAAAGTAAAGTGGTGAAAGAACAGCTACTCCACAGACAGAGCAGGACATTTCCTAAAGTAAGAGGAGGAACATGTCCGCCCTAGGTACAATGCTTGTTTATATACAGGATAAAAAAGATCATGGGGAGATGCGCTCTGCTCTAAGAGTTTGTGATGGAGGATTAATTTTCTTAATTACTATATTTTGCAAAAACCAATACTGTTGTCTTTAAAGCTAAATTAGGAATGCCTTTGTTCTCAAGATATTGTGGTATTAGAACACTCCCAAGTCTGGGTCTGTTGAGTAAACATTATCAATCTGTTCCTTTAACCATAAACATCGAGAGACTAGGAATGCCTAACTTTCTGGGAATGTAGCCTAGCAAGTCCCAGCCTCATTTTCCTTGCCCTCATTCAAGGTGGAGTCACTCTGGTTCAAATGACTCTGACACCACCACATATCCCCAATTTATCACCTCCCATTTTCTTTCAGATGCCTTCTAATCTGGCTTTTGCTTATACTAATCTACTAAAATGATTTTGTTAAGATCACCAATGATTTCCACATTGCTAAATCCACTAGTCAATTCTATGTTCTCCTTTTCTTTACTCATTACCAGCATTGGACACAGTTGACTACTTCCTCTTCTTTGAAATACATTATCCACTTGGCCTCTGGTTATAAGATTCGCTTGTTTTTCTATTATTTTTTGGCCACTCCTGCTTGATCTCCTTCTATAATTGTACCTTTATCCCAGTTTCTAAAGGTAGGAGTGCCTGAGAAGTCTTAGACCTTTTCTGTCCTCTACATGTAATCCCCTAATAATTTCGTCTAGGATGAATCCGAAATTTACATTCTCAGGTCAGATCTCTCCTCCATACTCTGGATACAACTGCTATGTTCTGCTATGACATTTATTTTGGGAATGCAAATTAGTGTCAAAGTAATTAATATTATGGCATTTAGTGATTGATATTAGTTTCAGCATAATGCTATTTTCAGATTTGCTTTTATTTATGCTAATTTTGTTCCACTATGGGAATGTATGTAGGTATGTTTCTTAGGAGCAGGGATTTTAATTTTGGTTTATTTATCTAGCTGCTGTTTGTTTTTGTTTTGTTTGTTTTGATAATGGAACTGTGCCAAGCATACCATAGAGGCTCAATAAATATTTGTTAAATGAATGAAAAAGTGGATTCAGGAGATGTGAAGTCCATGGGGATTACATGCAAAAATTTTTGTATACATTTAACTTTCTGTGGAGAAAGATAATAATTTTCTTCGGATGTTGAAAGGGTCCTTAATCATCCACACAAACCAGATTAATAATATAATTCTACCAATAACCCAATAGTTCATTTTCTGAGCATCAGTATTAGCCCACTTAAAATGTTTATATAGTGGTTATAATGCGGAAATATTGTGCCAATTTGTAGATTTGTTATGTCAGGCAATTGTAATGTGCCAATGTGCTAACAAGGTTTAAAGGAGGTAAATCTTACACATTGGCCTGACAACCGAATCATCACAAATATGAACCACAAAAGGATCATGTATATGAATTTTGAAGAATAAACCCCATTGTTTAAAAAATGGATTTTAGCTTGTAAAATGACAGTATTGCTAACACTTTTGGTCTCAGAAAAGCAACCTATCATTTATAATTCTATTATATAATGTTAGCATTTTGCAGTATACTCTTTGGGGCTTCTTTTCATGCACAATAGTTATTGCTTTTAGATGAACAAGTATTGTGAGGTTGTCAACCTCCTTTTGTTGTCTGAAAGTTTAAACTTTTATATGAAATACCAACAGAATTTTCTGAAGTATAAAATATAAAAACTAAAGAAACAGCAAAACAGTTTACAGAATAAAATTAATGTTTAAAAAATATTTGCAAAAATGATATTTATTATTCACAAAACTATTTAGACCTTTATTTATACCTTCTTTGTTCTTATTTTGCAAAATGCCGTATGTTTGGTTGCCCAGAGTGACTGCTACAGTAGACACACTGACAACAGTAAGACGAAAGCCTAATGTAGGTAGGAAAGAAGGAAACTATATAGAGACTAACTTAAATATATAAAAAGGAGAGTAATATGAGGCTATTTGTATGGTAACGAATAGCTGTAAGTGGCTCAAACTGTGCACAAGGTCATGGTTTTACGGCCACTATAATAAAATCCTAAGAAGTATTGAGGGGGAAAAATGGAGTAATCTCTAATCCAGGCAGTAAGAAACAATCCAGGTAAAGAAAAGAAAAGGGGGCCAGGTGTGGTGGCTCATGCCTGTAATTCCAGCACTTCAGGAGGCTGAGGCAGGCAGACTGCCTGAGCTCAGGAATTCGCGACCAGCCTGGACAACACGGTGAAACCCCATCTCTACTGAAATACAAATATTAGCCGGGCGTGGTGGCATGTGCCTGTAGTTCCAGCTAGTTGGGAGGCTGAGGCAGGAGAATTACTTGAACCTGGGAGGTAGATGTTGCAGTGAGCTGAGATCCCAACACTGCACTCCAGCCTGGGCAATAGACAGTGAGATTCCTTCTCAAAAAAAAAGAAAAAAAAATTAAATTTTCTGCTACTGGAAATATTTGGCTTTTTAGAATGATCCATTTTCAGAGGATTACTGTTTCAGCTCTACAGTTAAAATATTGACTTTTTTATTGAGAAGTAGTTGTCCACAAATGACTCATTAAAGATCTGTTAGGAAGATGTGTGACTCAAAGAGGAGGAGGGTGAAATCTTTAATCACAATGCTGCCCTTTGTATTTGGTTAATGAAGACAAATTAGGAGCCTAATTGAAAGATTTGTATGTAGATGAAGGGGAAATGAAGGTAATTATTAGGGTGGGGTCAGAATTCTGCTGAGAGAGATATATTCAAACACGAAGGAATTGAAATAGAGGCTCAGAAATAATTGCCTGGTTTCTTCTTTATCATCTTTGATCTAAAGTCTGAGCCAATATCTCAGTCAAATGGAATGGGGCCCATACCACACAGAAACCAACCCCAAAAGAGAAACTTCTGGGCCAGTCTTGTTTGAACTGATTGGCTGTTAGAATGTTAAAAAAAAAAAAAAAAAAAAAAAAAAAAAAAAACTGGATCATTGAACTATATTATTCTACATGAAACCTGTAAATAATAACAGAAACTTAGAATTATAAATCTCTTTGATAAAATAGATGGGCCATCCTTTAAAATCTGATATTCTCCTTTATGCTTACACATACGTGCATCTCATTTTTGTTGAATGAAAACTAAAATTCTTCCAGGCCCTTTTCAGGATCACCCTCTCCAGGAAGCATAGCATTGCCATAGCTAGTAAGATCATTGATGACTTCATCCGTTCCTTGTTGAAAATTAGTTGAACAATTTTTCATCAGTAAAATTACTATAATTCAAAGGAAAATTACCTTTAAGGTTGTTTTGAACTTCTAAAGCTATATCAAGTGCATTAAAGGGCAGAACAGGTTCGTTGGCAATTTGCAAAATCACTTCTCCTGAGAGCTGAAAGAAAAAAGGAAAAAGAAAATACTAGCATTCAGTAATTAGAAGTTTTCATTTGTTTGTTTTTCATTATTTCAGATATTTTTATACATCTAGAGCAGCAAAAACACACAGGAATAATAAAGTTTTATAAAATCTCTCTTTTAAATCTTTATTTAATTTTATCTTTCTATAAAGAAAAAGAACTCAGTATCTTTTTCACATCTCAGCATAGTATGAAGAAATATATCATTCCTTTATAATCCTTTGGGTATATACCCAGTAATGGGATGGCTGGGTCAAATGGTATTTCTAGTTCTAGATCCCTGAGGAATTGCCACACCGACTTCCACAATGGTTGAATTAGTTTACAGTCCCACCAACAGCGTAAAAGTGTTCCACACCAACATGGCACATGTACATATATGTAACAAACCTGCACGTTGTGCACAGGTACCCTAAAACTTAAAGTATAATAATAATAAAATTTTAAAAAAAGAAATATATCATTCTTTTTGTGAGCTGAAATATTAAGAAACGGCTTCCCTAAATGAAAGAGTTGTAATATATAGACTTTAAATAATTCCTTACAGTTCATAATATCACATGACCAAACAAACCGTGGAGAGGAACACCTGAAAATCAATGCCTGGTTATTGGACTAAGGAAAATTTCAGACAAAATTAATGATCGATTTATTTTATTTGATAACCTACAGGCCACATTTGGCAGTTTACTTTGAAAGTAAACAGGCTTCCAAGTTAACTTGTCTTGTGATTTATGGTAACATCCTGTCACTGAGTAAAGAATTTTTTCTGCGTTCCCCCAATTACGTACTGACGAATACATAACCTAATGACATTGAAAAGGATGCTGATTTGTCTTTGAATTGTGAAATTTGGCTGATTTGTTTCAGAATCAGGAAGTTTTGCCAATTGTCTTGCATGTAGACATTTTAACCTGTATGTTGATATCTGTAGCCAGTGATTATAACCTCTGTATTATACCGTCCAGTAAAAAGAACACCTCGGATATGAGGAGTCTTCCTCCCTTCTTCTAAGCTTCCCCAGGAAAGCCTCCCACCCTGTAACAGACTCTTTGCTGGTGTGTCTTCACGGGTAGATCTTCACATTTGGCTTCCAATAAACCTCCTTCAAAATCGTAGATACGATTTTCCTTCATGCTTTTATTCTATTCCTAATTGCTTTTTAATTTTTATAATTTTCTAGAATCGAAACTAATAGTATTAATACATCTGTGAGATTAATGCTTAAAATAAATAAATACAAATTTTAAAAGGCATCCCCAAAGCTCATATCTGCAATCTTCATACATACATAATTCCCCCATGACCCCACCCCAAAACTGTCTGAATATTAACACATGCACTACAGCTGAACTAGCATCTGCTTAACAGGCTGAACAAGTCATATGCATTCATATACATCTCAAAGGACCTTAGGGCTGGCAGCAAATGCTATTGTTATCTCTCTCTCTCATAAGTGATATTTAATATTTACCTGGGCTTAACGAATGTCCCTACATATCTCATAACCCTGAAGGCAGCACACAGGGAAATGTGACTGTGTTGATATTATTAATGCAGTATGAAATGTGGTTAGTGAATGAAAAACATTGTCTTGTGAAACTACACAGGGGAAATTAGCACACTAACTTGAGACAGAATGCATAAAAGATATAATTCACTAGGAAATTATGATGTTATATATCCAAATATGTATATTCAACAAGGTGCAAATTCCATTTAATATTTGATACAGTTTGGCTCTGTGTCCCCACCCAAATTTCATCTTGTAGCTCTCATAATTCCCATGTGTTATGGGAGGAACCTGGTAATAGATGGCTGAATCATGGGGGCATGTCTTTCCCATGCTGTTCTCATGATAGTAAATATGTCTCATAAGATCTGGTGGTGTTAAAAATGGGAGTTTCCATGCTCTTTTTCCTGCCACCATCCATGAAAGATGTGACTTGCTCCTCCTTGTATTCTGCAATGATGGTGAGGCTTCCCCAGCCACGTGAAACTGTGAGTTTTCCATTAAACCTCTTTCCTTTGTAAATTGCCCAGTCTTGGGTATGTCTTTATCAGCAGCATGAAAACAGACTAATACAATAAATTGGTACCAGGAGTGGGGCACTGCTGAAAAGATACCTGAGAATGTGGAGGCAACTTTGGAACTGGGAAATAGGCAGACGTTGGAACAGTTTGGAGGGCTCAGAAAAAGACAGGGAAATGTGGGAAAGTTTGCAACTCTGTAGAGATTTGTTGAATGACTTTGACCAAAATGCTGACAATTATAGAGAAAATGAAATACAGGGTGAGGTAGTCTCAGATAAAGATAAGGAACTTGTTGGGAACTGGAGCAAAGGTGATTCTTGTTATGTTTCAGCAAAGAGATTGGTGGCATTTTGCCCATCCTAGAGATTTGTGTAACTTTGAACTTGAGAGAGATGATTTAGGATATCTGGTAGAAGAAATTCCTTTTTTTTTTTTTTTTTGAGACAGAGTCTTGCTCTGTCACCCAGGCTGGAGTGCAGTGGCACAATCTTGGCTCACTGCAAGCTCCGCCTCCCAGGTTCACGCCATTCTCCTGCCTCAGCCTCCCAAGTAGCTGGGACTACAGGCACCCACAACCACGCCTGGCTAATTTTTTTTGTATTTTTTAGTAGAGACGGGGTTTCACCGTGGTCTCAATCTCCTGACCTCATGATCCGCCTGCCTCGGCCTCCCAAAGTGCTGGGATTACAAGCATGAGCCACCGCGCCCGGCCCTGGAAGAAATTTCTAAGTAGCAGAGCATTCAAGAGATGACTTGGGCGCTGATAAAAGCATTCAGTTTTAAAAGGGAAACAGAGCATAAAAGTTTGGAAAATTTGCAGCCTGACAATGTGATAGAAAAGAAAATATCATTATCTATGGAGAAATTCAAGCCAGCTGGAGAAATTTGCCTAAGTAAAAAGGAGGCAAATGTTAAATCATCAAGACAATGGGGAAAATGTCTCTAGGGCATGTCAGAGATCTTTGTGGCAACCCCTCCCATCACAAGCCTGGAGGTTTTGGAGGAAAAAATGATTTCATGGGCCAGGCCCAGGGTCCCTCTGCTGCATGCAGTCTTGGGACTTGGTGCTGTGAGTCCCAGCTGCCCCAGCCTTGACTAAAAGGGGCCAAGGAACAACTCAGGCTGTTGCTTCAGAGGGTGGAAGCCCCAAGTCTTGGTAGCTCCCACATGGTATTGGTCCTGTGGGTATACAGAAGCCAAGAATTGTGATTTGGAACCTCTGCCTAGATTTCCCTTTGAATGGACGCTCTTCCGAACCGGTGTCTCGCTCTGTTGCCCAGGCTGGAGAGCAGTGGCGCAATCTTGGCTCACTGCAAGCTCCGCCTCCTGAGTTCACGCCATTCTCCTGCCTCACCCTCTCGAGTAGCTGGGACTACAGGCGCCCGCCACCACGCCCAGCTAATTTTTTTTTTGTATTTTTAGTAGAGATGGGGTTTCACCATGTTAGTCAGGATGGTCTTGATCTCCTGACCTCGTGATCCTTCCGCCTTGGCCTCCCAAAGTGCTGGGATTACAGGTGTGAGCCACTGCGCCCAGCCCACCTCTGCCTAGATTTCATAAGGTGTACGGAAATGCCTGGATGCCGAAGCAAAAATTTGTTGCAGGGGCGAGGCCATCATGGAGAACCTCTGCAAAAAAGAAATGTGGGGTCAGGGCCCCCACAGAGAGTCCCTACTGGGGCACCACCTAGTGGAGCTGTGAGAAGAGGACCACCATCCTCAGACCCCAGAATGGTAGATCCACCGACAGCTTGCACTGTATACCTGAAAAAGCCACAGATGCTCAACACCAGCCGGTAAAAGCAGCCAGGAGGAGGGCTATGCCCTGCAAAGCCACATGGGCAGAGCTGCCCAAGGCCATGGGAACCCACCCCTTCCATCAGCATAACCTGGATGTGAGACATGGAGTCAAAGGAGATCATTTTAGAGCTTTAAGATTTGACTGCCCTGCTGGATTTTGGACTTGCATGGAGCCTGTAGCCCCTGTATTTTGGTCAATTTCTCCCATTTGTAATGGCTGCATTTACCCAATGCCTGAGCCCTCATTGTATCTAAGAAGTAACTAACTTGCTTTTGATTTTACAGGCTCATAGGTGGAAGGGACTTGCCTTGTCTCAGATGAGACTTTGGACTGTGGACTTTTGAGTTAATGCTGAAATGAGTTGAGACTTTGGGGAACTGTTGGGAAGGCACGTTTGGTTTTGAAATGTAAAGATATGAGATTTGGGAGGGGCCAGGGGTGCAATGATATGGTTTGGCTCTGTGTCCCCAGCCAAATCTTGTCTTGTAGCTCCCATAATTCCACATGTTGTGGGAAGGACCCAGTAGGAGATGACTGAATCATGGGAGCGGTTCTTTCCCATGCTATTCTTGTGATAGTGAATGGGTCTCATGAGATCTGATGGTTTTAAAAACAGGAGTTTCCCTATACAAGCTCTCTCTTTTCCTGCCACCATCTACGTAAGATGTAACTTGCTCCACCTTGCCTTCCAACATGATTATGAGGCTTCCCTAGCCACATGGAACTGTGAGTTCTCCATTAAACCTCTTTCCTTTGTAAATTGCCCAGTCTTGGTATGTCTTTATCAGCAGTGTGAAAACAAACTAATACAATATTAAAAGTTATATTTCCCAACTGTTTGCACAATTCAAGTCATAAAAAATATAATTCAATTTGATCTTCTTCTATATGCTTGGGAAAATGTGTTTATTAGACATAAAGAGAAGAAAGAACCCCTTTTTTATTTTTAAGTTCTGGGGTACATGTGCAGGATATACAGTTTTGTTACATAGGTAAATGTGGATGATGGTGGTTTGTTGCACTTATCAACCCATCACCTAGGTATTAAGCCCCACGTGCTTAGCTATTTTTTCCTAATGCTCTCCCTCCCGCCACCCTACCCCCCAGCAGACCCCAATGTGTGTTGTTCCCCTCCCATGTACATGTGTTCTCATTGAAGAACCACTTTGATAACATTTCATTCCTTTGAGGTACTTTTCACCCAACTGTACCAACCAATTCCTAATGTATCTTTGCAGAGTCTTATCTCCAATGTTGGGGTGCTGAATACGTATCCCACAAAATGAGACTTTGACATACTGAGCTAAAGAAAGAGTCTCAAGGTCTCTCTGCCCTTGCTTGCCCCGCACCCTCCCAACACTTCTGTGTTTCTCAAACCACAAGATGAGGATGTTCTCAGAAGTTCTCTTATCCATCAAAAAACTGTGAACCTCCAAAGAGGAACACAATTACCTTTAATCCTCTCTTGGAAATCTCATCGTTTGTCAATGAGGGACGTGACCACACCTAGATGGACTTTTTCAAACAGATAGTGTCGCCTCTAAGGATGATTCAAATACTAAAGAGAATCATTTACAAATTAATTTTGTCTCCCAGGTCCATTTATTATCCCTAATAATAATTTACTATTCATGAGGAGAATGGTCTAAATTCCCCATCTCTCTCTGCTTTACAAAAAGGGTACATAAATATGTTTCTGTAGTCCACTGAGTTATTGGTAATCCCATGCCTCCCCCCATCATGCACATGAAATAAATATCTATGCATTTTTCTCCTATTAGCCTGCCTGTTGTCAGTTCATTTTCAGCAATCCTTCAGAGAGTGGAGGGGAAGCTTTCCCTTTGCCCCTACACCAGCATAGTGATCACAGAAATCCTGGGAAACTGCCTACTCTGATTATGCTGTACTTCAGGAAATGAATTGTGTGCAATAGATTGACATAAATTATCCTTCAATTCCACCTCACTTCATCCAAATCATACAAGAAACACCAAAATATAAAAATAAATTATAAAAAAGATTTTTAAAAGAAATTAAGAAGGATTATGATTGATTTTTTTTCCAGTTTGCACTGTATAATAGAGACTCCAGAAAAGACGTGTTTTGTTTACACTTAGAATCTGGATACCACACATTACAAAAGATTAAAATAAAAGAAAAAGGAGGAGGGAGAAAGGCGACTTCTCTGAGTGCTGCTGGAGAAAGCTGTTTTGTTTGTTTTTTGAGTGGCTTGGCACCTTGAACATTGGAATACAAGCCAACTATCTTCTGGCAACAGAGATTGAGACTTCAGAAACACCTGGCCCACAACAGAATGCTTAGACTAAATCGGCTTTCTTTGCAGCTTCGTAAGCAACAGGAAGATTTGTATACTCCTTGTCATGCAGCACAGAGATGAACCACACTGCGTATTCTTACCCACTCTGAAACTCAGTCTTCCTCAGGCATGCCAGAACAACTTTCCTTTACATTCATATGAGGCCTCATTCTTTTCAAAGTGCGTTATACCTGTATATCTCATTTCATTATCCTGACAACCCTAAGAGACCCGTAGATGCGGAATTAATATCCTATGTTAAAAACACTGAGAATCAGCTTCACTGAGAACAGTTAACAGTAATGGCAAAGCTAAAATATCAATAACCAAATTTTCTGGAGCACCTACTAGGTATCAGAGCTGTATGGAAGTTTTCAAACATCATTCTCTCTAATTCTCACAACAGCTCAGCAAGGCAGGTATCACGTTCATACGAAAAAAGCAATCGAGGCTCTCAGAGATTAGTTCACTTGCTCAAGTCACCTACCCAAGTGTAATTGATTTGAAGCCCCGTACTACTTTTTTTTGCTATAACACGAGGTTTAAGTCAGAATCTAGAAAAAAATCTCTCAGTTGGTTATTTGTGGAAAACTAAAGCTAGACTCTAAATTCTTTACTTCTTGCCAACTGTTCTTTCCACTATACTACTGTGTTTCCTGGTGAAGAAAAAAATACAAAAACCTATGTTTCTTGTAATACTACTGGCCAATACCTGTAATATCTTATTTCCAATCCTGAACATCTATGATATTTGCATACCTGTGGCACATAGTGTAAGTAAATAACTATTCACCATCTGTAACATTACAATGAAATGACTTTACAAGCACACATGTGCCTCAAGACCCTGGTGTCTTTCCTTTTCCACTATTCTCTGACCATACTAGCCCTGAGCGGAAGATGAAGGAAGAATACATTCGAAATAAAAAAACTGTACAGAACTAAAAATATTTTAAAAATATAAAAGGGGCCGGGTGCGGTGGCTCACGCTTGTAATCCCAGCACTTTGGGAGGCCGAGGCGGGTGGATCACAAGGTCAGGAGATCGAGACCACGGTGAAACCCCGTCTCTACTAAAAAATACAAAAAATTAGCCGGGCGTGGTGGTGGGCGCCTGTAGTCCCAGCTACTCAGAGAGGCTGAGGCAGGAGAACGGCGTGAACCCGGGAGGCGGAGCTTTCAGTGAGTCGAGATTGCGCCACTGCACTCCAGCCTGGGCGACAGAGCGAGACTCCGTCTCAAAAAAAATAAATAAATAAATAAAAGGATCATTGTGTTGAAAACTGAGTTAATAATCACCACATTGCAAAGGCTTCCCTCTTTTACTAAATAATATTGATGTTCCCAGAGTTAGTGGTCTCACTGGCGTTAGGCAAGATCAGATTGTCAAGAGATAAAAACTATACATAAAAGCTTATTCTAGAATTTTAAGAATATAAATATCACCCTATGAGGCAACAAGGCAACAGATTATTTACAAAGTTAAGGAAAAAATGTGTGTGTGTGTGTGTGTGTGTGTGTGTATATATATATATCTGTATTAAGTTTTCTTAAAATACTCTTTTGCACCTTTAAATACAACTAAAATTACTTCAGGCCAAAGAAAGATAAACTTTTATGTGGGATAACTGTAATTCTTTGACTTCATCACAAATCTTTCTCTTACTCACCAGACCAATGTAGAAAGAAAAAAAATTATTTACTAAACTGTCAATATCTAAAGAGTAGGGTACATTTTCTCCCCTTAATTATTGTAGCTCATTACCCAGTATGGTGACTGTATTTGCAATAAATGCTTTTAACGAATTTGTCATACATTGAGTGGACAATGCAGTAAAACATACATAGGTTCACTAAAATAATACCATTGCCTTGGGTCTATAATGTAATTTCTCTTTAGCCACCAGCATGGTTGAGCATTGTGTGGTTTTCTATATTTTTCTATACCCAGATTAAAGTAACCATAGTTTATACCTTTCACTTAAGCAGTAAGTTAAACTATTATCATGAGATCTTTTTTATATCCTCAGTTAAATTTAAAATGCAATAGAGCCCTACTATGAAAGTTGATGCTGTGAGATAAGCATAACACCTGTTTTATAGATTACCATGAAAAAAAAAAAAAAACTGGGATGTCACTGTGGCATGTGAAAAAACTACAACAAAAAAACCTTCAGCTGAATTAAATGTAAAGGAGTTTAATTGTGCAATGAGTGATTTGCGAATCTGGCAGCCCTCAGAATCACAACAGATTCAGAGACTGCAGGGATGCCTCATGGTCAGAACAAATTTATAGACAAAGCAAAGGGAAGTGATGTATAGAAATTGGAAGTGAGGTACAGAAACAGCTGGATTGGTTACAGATTGGCGTTTGCCTTATTTGAACACAGTCTGAACACTTAGCAATGTATGAGTGGTTGAAGTATGGCTGCTGGGATTGACAAAGACTCAGCTATTGTTACAGGCACATAATCTTAAATTAGGTTGTGAATCTTGTCTACCTATTAGTTAGGTTATAGTTCATCCACAAGGGCTCAAATATAGGAGTACAGATTCCTTCTCAGGCCGTTGTTAGTTCACTTTAACACATGCTATAAGACACCATGACAAATAGTAGATGAATCATGAACCATCCTAACTAGTAGCTATTGATCCTTTATTGTGTGATCATTACCATGCTATGGGGGAGAGAAAAGAGCTAAAATGTCATAAAAGATAGTTGCTCTCCTTAGAACTTACTTTCCTGTTAGAGATAAGTCCATTCCACTTTTACACAATTGGAAAAAGAAGTTAACAGTATAAAATTAGTAAGTATGAATCTTTTATTCCGTAGAAAGCACCATTTTCTATTCCACTCTAAACATACCACATAACGACACCATACGCATATATTTGGGGAGCAGGAATCTAGATGACTGTAAAATGGGAAAGGTATTCTAGACCAACGGAATAAAATGAGCAGAAATCTGGGGTAGAAAAAAGCCAACATTTCTTTTTACTTTTAGAGTAAAACAAGATTTTTTAGAGAAACAAGAAACCAGTGTGACTGAAACAGAGTTCTCGGTTACTGGGAAGTAAGTTTGTGTGTGGAGTGTGGGGCATAGGGTCAGAAAACCCTAAAACTCATCCAAGGTATATGGCCATGATTCAGTGATCTGCAGGGAGTCTGCTCTGCTCCTTTTAACTTTCAGAGCAGAGGCATAACTTGATAAATCATAGCCCGGCAAGAGTCTTTACAACAGGATTTTGTGGTGCATAGTGTCCTTCAGGCTGTTATGTTCATCCTGAAGTGACATGACTCTGATTTATGTCACGTTATACTAGAAATCCCCCAATTTAACAACAAATATCCTGTGGATCACAAACCTTAGGGCAGCCAGCCATGGGCAAGAAGAGTGGAGGGAGTTTCCTGAAGATGAACAGAATGAGAAGCAGCCGCCAGTCCTCATGACCCCTTTCCAAAGCTGCAGTATCCATAGAGGAGAGGGATCAAAGATGTATTCCTGACATACCCAAGTTATTTCCCCCAAAAATTAGAAATTAAATGGTGTAATGCACAATTAATGCACAAAATCCATGTATCCATAACATGACTAAAATATAGCCTTAAGACTGTCATTGTCTTTCATTTGGAATATTCCACAAACTCCCTAATTGTTTTAAATGTCTGCCTCCAACACATTCTCCACATTATCATCCGAGTTGTGCAATTACTTATTTGGGATATGTTTCTTGTATACTCCAAAAAACAGACCTGTTTGTCTCACTTCCTTTCCACTGCTCCCCTCGACCTATAGCAAAATTTATGATATCTAATATTCAACTATAATTTGACAGGTTCGTGTATATATATATAAAATTACTTGAAAGTAAAAGTGTCTTAGAAAAGCGAGAACTTATACAACCTCCACAACTATCAAAAAGGAAGCTTCAGATACAACCCACATCACAGAAACTAGTGAGGAAAATTTTAAATGTCACACCTGTTCCCTCGGCCCCAAGAAGAGCCACCGTGAAAGCCCCAAGAGAGTTTCATGTATAAGTGGAAACATTCTAACACTTGAATAATGCTCGTATTCTTGCCAATGGATGACTTGAGGGTTTCTTTCTGCAGACAGATTTTGGTGGAATGCTTAGGAGGCCTTGCGAAAGGCCTTGCTTCCACTGCTTACATTTGTGAAGGCCAATAGTTGGAGGAGAAAGAGATAGGAAAATTGTCATGGAATTGCTAACCTTTTAGGAATGAAATGGTTCAAGATCCCACTTTTCCTTCTTAAGTTTTCAAAGACATTAGAATGATTTTGATGGACTGAGGTAGTCTCAAATGAAGACTACCTTAGGTGGTATGTTTTCTTTTAGCAAAGGATTTCCAAAGTCATTGAAGAATTTCAATAGCCTCCGATAGGGCAATTTGCTTCAAGAAGAAGGGTTGTAATCCCAGGAAACATTTGGAATATATAGTTCCCCAAACACATGGCCATTTTTAGGAGCTCCTGTGACTTATCCTGTTTGGTCCAGGGATCTACCAAAAAGAAACTACGTGTGAACATAAAGACCTGTGTTAGCAAACAGTGTTAAACTTGAAAACAACATTTTGGATAGTGGAATGGCCATAGCTGTGAATACCTCTGGAGGAAAGAGAGTTCTTTTCTCTCAGCATGCTGAGAAACTGCTGTTTCAGTCACCACCATGCCTCCAACAGTTGCCAAGAACTGAATGAGGTTACTGAGACACTAGGTTTGCAGCCTGGCGCATGCCTTCCCTGCAGAGTTGCTGAGTTTCTGGAGCTGACAGACCACGCAAAGGCTTGGACATGATGAAAAATCGATGGGATGTGAAGCAAAGAAAGAAGACATAAACAAGGCATGTCTCCACTGAAATTTAATTTGATGGTGAAAGAGTTGGGCTCTTCACTTAGCCCTAAACTGCTAACAGTATTGTTTTTTTGCAAGTATGTACTAACACCTGCCAACACCAGAGCATTGAAGAAGAGGGCATTGAAGAAGAAGGCAACTCATGATGTCAGGAAACCAACAGCTAGGAATATAAATTCCCTGATTCAAATCCTCCTTTCCAGCTTCTGCTTCTGCTGAAAGCCCCATTTCCTCTCTAGTTTCTCGGCCTAAACTCTGATCACACCATCTCCAGTTTACCAGGAATCCTAGTTTGGGTACCCCCTCAAAACAACAAACTTGAGATGAAATCTGAGCACACATAGTTCATTGAAAGGTGAGGGTAGTAGGATGGGAAGGAGAGACAGGGAAGACAAGACCACCAATAGAAGGCACATTATCAAGACAGCTACCACTGTGGATGACTGAAGCTTAAGCTTGCTGGAGAAAACCTGAGAGCTAGTATAAAATAGGTGCCTCGATCTTCCCATTCAAGGGGCAAGGGAGCAGTGTATTGACTCACTAGCTACCAGTTGGGCATTGCTCCACGGAGGTGTTACATTTTAATCTCTGAACTGTCCTGTTCACTGGCAGCTTTCCAGGGCTGAAGAAAGCCTCAGGCAAAGATAAAATTTAGGATTTGCAAATCTATTACTAAAATAAAATGCTTACTTTCTATTCCCATGCCACAGAAAAGTAACTCATGTAAAATTTTTTTTTTTTGTCAAATGTAAGCTAGCTCTCCTCTTTTGGTGACTGTCATCATCTGTTATTAAACTTTAGTAGAGAAAATATATATACACATTAATTCGGAAATAACAAATTAGCTTTTTGGCATTTTTCATGTCTATTTTTCAGTGATGTAGTCATGTTTTGACTTTGTAACATATTTGCATTTTCTGCTAGTCATATTATTTCTAGAGAGGGACCACAGTATGTTAATATTTCTTAGTGTTCTAGAAAAAGAAACTTCAAGATACTAACTTTACTTTTTTTACTATGTTTAGTAGTAATTTGCATGTGCTGATTGACAAATTAAGTATCTTCATTATATTTCACTAATAACTGTCTTTAACATGATATCAATAATAATAATAGCAGCTAACATTCGTTGCACTCTTGCCATATGCCAGGCATTATTCTAAATTCTTTATATAAATTATTGAATACTTACAATAGCCTTATTCTATTTTGCATGAGAAAATAGAAGCATTGCTTAGTTAATTAAATTTCCCAAGGTCCACTTAGCTAGTACATGGCAATTTTGAGATTTGAGCCCAAGCATTCTGGCTGCAGATCTGGACTCTTAATTGTTACCCTAATTAGCACCTTTGAAATTTTTTTCCAAGCCCTTTTCTAATTTTAGCAAATTGGGAATACCAGTGGCCAATATTTACCAAATGTGAACATATGATTCTAAGGAATAATCAAAGGCTGATTACACCTATTTAAACTAAAGACCTGAGCAAGTGATCCTACCAGGATTATAGCTTTTGATACATTCCAATGCTAATTTTCATGTCTGTAGATCCTGTTTTCCTGAGCCTAAAAAAGGGAAGTATTTATGTAGTAAAACAATTCTCTAAGATACCCTAGAGTAGTTGCAAATACTATCATAGCTGTGGTGTGACAAAGGAGGTAGTGGCTGTGTATTTTTAAAAGATTAATTTTATGTTTATTAAATGATGTACTTTGTAAATTATCCAAATCAATTAGTCATAGAAAGATTAAAGAACTGATTTAGCAGAATTTGTAATAATGCTGAAGAAACATATAACAAGCATACATAATGCACCAAGACAGAAGAAGCCTTTCATAAAGAGCTAGAAAGAGAAAATTATCTTAGAAATTGTATTTTCAGGGCATAATGCTGAGTATCTGCACATGTGAAATACTGTGGTTTTAGTTTTCTCTTTAGGAATTTAATAAAACAGTGCTTTAGTAAAGGACAAAGATGTTATTTCCTTCTAATATCCAACCATTAAACAAAGAACATCTTGGTAATAAATGAAAGCAATCACATACAGAGCCAATTATTTAGTTAATAGATCAATATTATTTGATATAAATTATTATTTCCTTTTATATGTGCCAGTTGAAAAAACAACCAAAAATAAACCTCTGTTTTATTATAGATTTGGACATCTGGTATAATTCTGTTTTTTTTTAAAAATAATATCTTGGAATATTGTTTCATTTTTTCAAAAAATATGAACATTAAAAAATAATGACATCATGTTTCTATCTTATAGAGACAATGAAGGCACTAGAGAGAGGTAGAGGTATGGGAATGAAAAAAACAGATTGTTCTTTTGAACTTGCTGCTTCTACCTAGTGAGATTTTAAATGATGGTCAAAATATATGTGACCCTTACTATATGCAATTACATTGTTAATGCAGTTTCTTTGGCTATAAATGCAATAAATGTTATTGCAGATTGCATCCTACAAAGTGAGACCTGACATTTTAAAAATAGAAAAAACACCACAAGGGCTTTAGATCCTTTGATGTGTGATTATATTCATGACAAAGTTCTTACAGTAACTTTCTTTGAACTAGATGCTACCGTTCAGTTGAATCCAAAAATATATGTATGTAAATAAGAAGCTGCACGAACAGAGCACACTGTCAAACTCTAGAAATTCCAAGATTTATCTTTTTTCTTTACATGTTGCTTAGTGATAAACAGGACTCTTATATTAATAGTTCCTTGCTTCTCAAATATCCCAGGATGTCCTATATGCCATAGCCCAACAATTCAAGAATTTTAGTGTCTTTATAGTTGACCAGTTAAACCATGTGATATGACCTTATACTTTTATTAGTACACTTTATCTGAGCAATATTTATCTTGATGAGATGCTTATAAAGCCCCTACATATAATTCAATAGTCCTCAGTTAAATGGTAAAACTGTGACATAGTTCCTGTACTAAAGGGGCTATGGATGGTTTGGATGCTATTAGCAAAGAAAAACAAAAAGAACATATGAAATGTCACATCTCAAAGGTCAAATAGGAGAACACTGGTTACTATGAACAGCAATAGACCAAGAACAGTTCTTGGAGGACAGTTCAATTTTACTGGATCTTAAAGGAAGGATACAATTTAGAGAGGTGGAGAGAATTAAGGGCAGCACCCTTAGTAAGAGGAACAGGTAAGTGAAAATTCTGATCCTAACACTAAGTCAATCAGTCCTGGTGGAAGGATTTTTTTAAAGGAGAAAATGAAAATAAAGCTGGAGAAGATGATTATATTGCAAGGGATCCCTTTCTTCCTTCTCAACAACCTCCTTGTAAAGGAGAAAGATATCTATTTATATTGGAATGTCTTGAATAATTAGATTTTTTAAGAGAAATACTGTGATTACTAACAAATTAACCTGGAAAAAGGTTTAAGCCATTCCACATAATAGGCCAAGGTAAAGCCTGATCTGGAAAAGTGAAGATAGAAAGGTTTTCATGTCTAATTTAATCTAGCAATTGGTACTCGTATTACCATGTTACCACCATCACCAAAAAGTATAATATCTAAATGTTTATTGTTGAAAACACATTATCCTTAATTTAGAATGTGTCAATTTACTACTTGAACTTCTATGGGCCTCTGTTTCCTTGTCTGTAAGGGTTTACTGTAAAACCCAGTCACAATATTCTCTTAAATTTTTAGCATATGGTTGGTTATTGAGGAGTACTGAGGAGTACTAAGAGTACTGAAGGACTCAATCTAATAACAGAAGTCGAGGGCTACCTGAAGAGCTTATTATTGTGACTATTTTCTGGCACCTGAAGTGGATTTTAACCAGCTGCCAGAGCTCTGACAAACCTCATGTTTCTTAGGCGACTTGCTCATATAGATGCTGTGAACTGAGCAGTCTCTTCTACATCTAGGAGAGCTTGACTAGACGCTGGGGCTCAGCAGAACCTGCCCCTAGGAGCCGATCAAGAAGCAGAGGTAGGACACCTACCCACAAACTTCAGGAAACCTGCTTCCTTTGTTCTCTAAAGTTTGTGTGAGCTTTGTATGTTTAGATCCTCAGAAAAATTAGAAACACTACACTATGCATCATTGTATCATATGGCTGTTCACTCTTTGCAAGGAAATTAGCACACTGGTCTGACAAAGAGGTTAGATAGTGCATCTGTGGTTTTTGCATATTCTAAAGGTAGGCAAAGGAAAGGAACAAGTATTAACTCAAAATCTACTATGTGCCAGACCTTTCATTGTAACTGTGAATAGATGATTTAATTTAATCCTATCAACAAATCTGCCAGATTATATTATGCAATACTGGTAATGATATATTTTGAGGCCCGGCTATGAAGTGTCCAGTAGGTTATAATAAGAAACTTATTTCACTTAAAATGTAATTTATTTAGTGGAAAACAGCACCAAAAGAGGCTATGTTTAGTAATGTACATATTTTATTTTTACCTTCATTATGATCAATTGCTAACAATGTCTTCGTAGGGGTAGCAAGAATTCAGTGCCCATTTGTTCAACTTATTTAAACAACTGGGGACATATCCTGGTGTCATGCTTTAGTGAACCACCTCATTTACTTAGGCAGATTAAGAGGTGCTTGGTTTTTATTATCTCAGATATGTACTGTGTCATTCGTGGAATAAATAACTTTATTTGTCCTCATTTTAATGGAAAAATTAATTGCTACACAATATATACTTGTGAAATATATAATTTAAATATACATTTATAATTCCCAAAAGGTCAAACATTTCAGATAAATTTATGGGGTGGCAACTGATGAAATAAATCTTCTCTGTCGGATTTTATCACCTCAATTTGCAGATAAGAATATAGGGGTTGAAAGTTGAAATGATTTGATTTGCCAAACACCACATAGCTATTTAGAGGCAAAACCAGACCTGGGATTAAGGTCTTAAAGCTCTCAATACATTACTTTTACAGACAACAAAATGTGAGAAATAGAATCCAAATTGATGGTGTGTGGGTATATGTGCGTGTGTGTATGATGAAAATATGAAATACGAATGGAAAATTTGGTAAACATACCATATACAAAAAATATGCAAATGGTAGTGAGCTATAAAATCTGCCCATTGCATTTTATGACACTTTATTATAAGGCATTAAAAAACAATCTCCTGATTTCATTATGCTCTAACTTCTCCAGGAGTAGCTCATGGTCCTTCTCTAAGACACTCACCATGTCTAGGTAGATTATTTTATGAAGTTACCCCACCTCCCATCCCAGCTCTTATATTATACCAATTTATTCTCAATTTCTCTATACCTCGAGAGAAATGTATTAATGATTTTACATTGTGATAGTACATGTGTTGATTTCTTCCTATAGTTTGATCAGTTTTTATTTTGTATACATGTTAGTTGGTGCCTGTATATCTAGAATTGCTGTATCTTCTTAATTATTCACTTTAAAAACCTCATGAGCTCATCCTCTAATTAGAAAAACCTCTAAGTTTGAGCTTTGCCTCAAAGTCTCCTATCTCTGATGTTGATATTGTTACATCAGCTTTCTTTGATAGTGTATGACTTGAAATTAATATGTAACTGCATTTCTTAAAAGTCAAAAATCCAGTTTGAGAATTTTTAAACTATTTACCCTGCCATTATAATTACAGGTACATTTGCATTTATTTTATTATTTTGTGTTTTCTAGACAATGAGCTTTCTTTACTTCCTTTTCTCCTTCTTGAAGTATATTAGCTTGACTGAGTTTTTTCTCTGTTCTTTTATTTCTGTATAGATTGAATTGTATATTCTATTTCTATTTTTTATTTATTTGGTTGGACACATTAAATCTTAGACAAGCTCAGTTGACTAGCAAAGTCTAGAGGTAATCAATATCTGTACCCACCTCCCAACTATGAACTACGCAAGATGCTTACAACTCATTAAAGCTCTTCTTTTTCTTACATTGTCTGATATTTTCTAGCAATTCTTATTAGTGTGGTTTTCTTTATAGTCAAAAATTAGTTATACTTATCCACATCTTTACCATTTTTTGGCACACCATTACTTCTTTTCTCCTTGCATTATCATAACAGATTCAATTTCCTTCTGACTGAAATGCATTCTTCAGTAGTTATTTCAGTGAAAGCCTGTAAGTGGCAAACTTGTCTCAGGCTTTTTCTAAAAATATCTTCATTTCTTGCTCACTTTCGAATGATACTTTAGATTAGTACAGAATTCTACGTTGCGAGTTATTTTTCTTTAACATTTTGAAGTTATTTCTATTTTATTTTGTTGCTATGAAGGAGTCCTTAGTTGCAGTCTAGTTGTTATTCTTACTTAGGCAACCTCTTTTATCCCTACGAGCCACTTCATCACAATTTTTTTAGATGTGGGTTTATTTTTAATATATCCTATTTGTGATTTGATCTTCAAAATAAAAATTGACGTCATTAGTGAATATTGGAAAATTATCAGCCATTATGCCTTCAAATACTGCATCTCCCTCAATCTCTTATTGTGGAATTTAGAATGAGAAGGTCAAAAGATACCACTTTCTCATTTTTCATTTTATTTTCCTTCCTTTGATGTTTTCTGGGTTACTTCTTTACATTTATTTTTCACTTCAACAAATAGCTCTCAACATTTATATACATTCCTTTTTCAATCATCTATTGTGCTTTTAATTTCACTGATGATGTTATTTCTAGAGTAATTATTTTTAAAATTATTTTCTATCTCATGATCAATTCTTTCATTATGGTTTCTAATTTTTTAAATTATTTAATAATTTCAAGAAACTCTTATAGTTTATTTCAGCATTGATTGTTGTGTTCAGATGGACTGTTGTGTATGCTTATCACAGTGGATCAATTTCTACCATTATTTATAATTTTTCTTGTGAATACTTCTGTGCACATATGTCTATGTATGTTTCGAAGAAATAAAAATGGCCTGAATGTGTCCTCTCAAACTTGAAATTCTAACCCCCAAGTTTATGATAATAGAAAGCAAGGTCTTTGAGAGGTGACTAGAACATGAGGGCAGAACTCTCATGATTGGGATTAGTGTCCTTAGAAAAAGAGACCACAGAGAGTTAGCTTGCTTCTATCACGTGAGGACACTGTGCAAAGGCACCTTCTGTGAATCAGGAACCAGTCCTCACAAGACACAGAACCTGCCAGTGCCTTGATCTTGAACTTCCCAACCTCCAGACCTGTGAGACATACATTTCTGTTGTTTATAAGCTACTGAGTTTATAGCATTTTGGTATAGCAGCCTGAATGAGCTAAGAGGCAGTACAGTTCCAAGTGAGATTGGCTATCAGATTGTCATAGGCGTTTAGGCTGCTAACTGGTATTGTAAGTGCAATGGGAAACCAGAGTTTAAGTGAGAAATGACATGACCTAATCTATGTTTTAAAAAAACATCTTGGAAATATTCAAAAATATTACTGCAAAGCAGTTTGCATTTGTAACTGTCATGCACAACGGTTATTAGTTCAGAGCAAGTTTACTTTATGTTTCTAACTTGGAGATTCTCACATGATGTGAATAATATAAACCTGTAAACCATTTCCACATGTGGTAGAGTTTAGGCTGTCAATTTTTCATGGTACTTTCAATATGAACATACTCTTATATCTTAGGTAGAGCAAGTTTTCTTTTAGCAACATATTGGACCAGTAGTAGATAGAGATTTCTAGTGACTCATTTAAAAAGATACCAGTCTTTTTTTTTTTTTGTAAACCCCATCCCACATTTGTGACAACCAAAAGACGTTTCCAGACATTGCCAATGTTCCCTGGGGGCAAAATCACCCCTGCTTGACAACCTGATTTATTTTAACCAAGACCTTCATCCTCAATCTTCTTTCCTGAAGATTCAGGTCAGAGTTACAGAGGAGATTCATCCTGGCCCCTGGCCCAATCGCAACTAAAAAAGCGTTTTTGCACAAAGCCGATGAGATAATGGCAATCATACCTCACTTTAAAAAATTAAATGCTAGTGTTTTGGTACAAAATGAGGTTTACACCAAAATAATCACATTATCCTTGGTTGGTTTTTTTTTTTTTTTTTGAGACAAGGTCTCACTCTGTTGTCCAGGCTGGAGTGCAGTGGTGTGTGCATCATGCTTGGCTAATTTTTAAATACTTTTGTAGACACAGAGTCTTGCTATGTTGCCCAGGTTGGTCTTGATCTCCAGGCCTCAAGTGATCTTCCGTCTCTATAAAAATACAAAAAAAGTTAGCTGGGTGTGGTGATGGGCGCCTGTAATCCCAGCTTCTCTGGAGGCTGAGGCAGGAGAATCACTTGAGCCTGGGAGGCGGAGGTTGCGGTGGGCCAAGATTGTGCCACTGCACTCCAACCTGGGTGAAAAGAGCGAGACTCCATCTCAAAAAAAAAAAAAAAAAAACTGCTCTCTTGAGGTCACTGTTAAAATCAGACTAAACTCTAAACTTCGATCATCTCCTTCCAGGTTGCTATTTGTATATTAATTTTTTTTTTTTTTTTTTTTTTTTGGAGACAGGGTCTCGTTCTGTCATCCAGGCTGGAGTGTAGTGGTGCGATCTTGGGTCACTGTGGCCTCCACCTCCTGGGCTCAAGTGATGCTCTCCCTAAATGCCCCAAGTAGCTGGGACCACAGACCTGCACCACTATGCCTAGCTAATTTTTGTGATTTTTGTACAGACAGGGTTTCGCCATGTTGGCCAGGCTGGTCTCAAACTCCTGGGCTCAAGCAATCCTCCTTCCTTGGCCTCCCAAAGTGCTGGGATTACAGGTGTGAGCCATCATATCAGGCCTAGTATATTAATTTTTGGATTTAAAAAACCAAAAAATCTTGTGACTTATTCTAAGGCTGAATCGTTCTTAGAGGAAATTGAGGGAATAATTTAGTGAAGGATTCAAAATCCTGTGCCCAGGTCACAGCAGATGTAGGAATCAGTGCTTGTAGCCCTGCATCAAAAGGATAATGTGGCTGCGCCATGCCTCACACCTGTAATCCAAGTGCTTTGGGAGACTATGGCAGGAGGATCACTTGAGGCCAAGATATCCGTCTTTCTAAGGTTGTTCTCTATGCAAATTTCATCATGCAATTCAAAGGCTATGTCATTTTATTCCTACGTGGGTATTCAAATTCTAGGGCCTGAACTTAGAGCCTAAAGCCAAATCTAATTTTCTGGACAACTGTAGCACCAGATTAGTAAATTACAGCTTAGGTTTGGTATTATTCATTCTTTCTGACAACAGGGAATACCTTGCTTTTTCCAGTCATGTTACTTGTTTGTTTAGCTTTAAATATATCCATTATTCTATAACTATGTACCAGAAAGTAAGTCTATATTAAGTCAGTCTCCAAAGTTACTAAAATTAGACTCCTCCAAAACATTCTTTATATACAGCCAGGATGACTTATCTGTTTTTGAAACTTAGATTAGATCATATAACTTTGCTCTTAAAACTTGGCTTCCCATTGCCGTCAAATACCAGCCAGCATCCTAAGGCCTATATCAATCTGGTCTTCACTCTCGCTTTGAGCCACTTTCCCTCTAAATCACTTTTATGTTCCAGACATTCTAAGACTTTTTTTGCCTATATGAATTTGCATGTGCTTTTCCCACTAATGCAAGTGCTCTGCCTCCAATTCTTTGTAGAGCTGACTCATTCTCATCCTTTAACCCTCAGCTTAATTTTGAGCTTCTTAGTCAAGCTTCCATGTCAAACACAGGGAAATAGAATTTCTCTCGACTTCCCCCAACATTTTTATCTCTTAGAGCAGTTGGCTTTTTAGTTTCATAGACTTTTTGTTAATGTGTGTGTATATGTATATATATACACACACACGTATACATATATATTATATACACATATATATCTGTACATTATATATGTAATATATATTATATGTGTAATAACATTATATATTATATATTATATACATATATTGCATACGTATTTCAATATATTATATATATGTATTCCTTATGTATTCCAATAAATTACATATATCATATATAATATTACATATTATATAAGTAACATATTATATATGTAACATATTATATATGTTATTTGAGTGTGGCTGTCTTGCCTATTTGTTTATGACTATATACACAGCACCTAATCACAGCTCATTCCTTACAGTAGGTTTAAATAGTTACTGAATGAATGAATAAAGGATTTGTAAAGATAGTAATTTCTATATCATCAAACATTTAAGGGTCCATCTTTTTTTATTTTTTTATTATTTTTTATTTTGACAGAGGCTTGCTCTGTCACCCAGGCTGGAGTGCAGTGGCACAATCTTGGCTCACTGCAACCTCCGCCTCCCAGGTTCAAGTGATTCTTGTGCCTCAGCCTTCTGAGTAGCTGAGATTACAGCATGTGCCACTATGCCTGGCTAATTTTTGTATTTTTAGTAGAGACCGGGTTTCACCATGTTGACCAGGCTGGTCTCGAACACCTCACCTCGGGTAGTCCATTCTCCTCAGCCTCCGAAAGTGCTGGGGTTACAGGTGTGAGCCACCATGCCCAGCCTTGAGTGTCCATCTTATAGTCATTTGTTGAACTTTTGACCTCCTAATATTCTTTGATCAATTATTATCAGGTAACAAGGACTATGGAGAAATAATAAAGACATGTAACAACAACATTTACAATGTCTATGCAAAAAATATTCAAGGTATAGTATGTTGGTAATTTTGGTATTTACTATGCATATATGTACCAATTAGAGATAGACCAAAGAAAGATATGAGATTTTAAAGACATTGTTACTGTTTTAAGCATTTTAAACACCTACTAAAGAGAATCCATAAACAATTGAACAGAGTAGGATGAACTCTTGAACTCTTCTACTATAACAGAGCAGAGTGAACAATGGTGTAGCAACCAGTTTATCTGGATTTTAACTCTGGTTCTGTCCATATCCTTGTGGCCTTGGACATAAAACTACTTCTTTAGGCTTCTGTTATTTTAATCCATAAGACATGATGTCAGAGTAACACTAAAGAAAGGTTCCACATATGATTAATACATTATTGCTGTTAATGGTAATGTAAAGAATATTAGGGAAAATCTGATCTTTCTCAAACATTAGTACTTATTTTAAATGAGAATAGATAATTCAGAAAAGAGAAAATAGTCATGAAGTCTTTGCCCATGGCTATGTCCTGAATGGTATTTCCTAGGTTTTCTTCTAGGGTTTTTATGGTTTTAGGTCTTACGTTTAAGTCTTTAATTCATCTTGAGTTAATTTCTGTATAAGGTGTAAGGAAGGGGTCCAGTTTCAGTTTTCTGCATATGGCTAGCCAGTTTTCCCAACACCACTGATTAAATAGGGACTAAAACACCAAAAGCAATGGCAACAAAAGCCAAAATTGACAAATGGGATCTAATTAAACTAAAGAGCTTCTGCACAGCAAAATAAACTATCATCAGAGTGAACAGGAAACCTACAGAATGGGAGAAAATTTTTGCAATCTATCCATCTGACAAAGGGCTAATATCCAGAATCTACAAAGAACTTAAACAAATGTACAAGAAAAAAGAAACAACCCCATCAAAAAGTGGGCAAAGGATATAAACAGACACTTCTCAAAAGAAGACATTTATGTGGCCAACAAACATGAAAAAAAGCTCATCAACACTGGTCATTAGAGAAATGCAAATCACAACCACAATGAGACACCATCTCATGCCAGTTGGAATGGTGATCATTAAAAAGTTAGGAAACAACAGATATTGGAGAGGATGTGGAGAAATAGGGACGCTTTTACACTGTTGGTGGGAGCATAAATTAGTTCAACCATTGTGGAAGACAGTCTGGCGATCCCTCAAGGATCTAGAACCAGAAATACCATTTGACCCAGCAATCCCGTAACTGGGTATATACCCAAAGGATTATAAATCATTCTACTATAAAGACACATACACACGTATGTTTATTGCAGCACTATCCACAATAGCAAAGACTTGGAACCAACTCAAATGCCCATCAATAATAGACTGGATAAAGAAAATGTGGCACATATACACCATGGAGTACTATACAGCCATAAAAAAGGATGAGTTCATGTCCTTTGCAGAAACATGGATGAAGCTGGAAACCATCATTCTCAGCAAACTAATACAGGAATAGAAAACCAAACACTGCATGTTCTCACTCATAAGTGAGAGTTGAACAATGAGAACACATGGACGTAGGAAGGGGAACATCACACACCAGGGCCTATTGGGGAGTGAGGGGCTAGAGAAGGGGTAGCATTAGGAGAAATACCTAATGTAGATGATGGGTTGATGGGTGCAGCAAACCACCATGGCACGTGTATACCTATGTAACAAATCTGCACGTTTTGCACATGTATCCCAGAACTTAAAGTATTAAAAAAAAAATGAGGCTTTGCATTTCGGGTGGTAAGAAAAAGCAAACAAACAAACAAAAAAGAAAAAAGAAACTACTGATTTTTTAAAAGTCTGATCTGAACAGAATGATAGAATGTCAAAGTTGTGTAGGAACTGCCTTTATCAATTATTAAATAACATCATTTGTACTTGATATTCTAAAATTTTAAACTCTTTCTCAAAACACTGTATATTAGAAGGCGTGGAATTCTTTTAAATACATTTCAGCAGCCAATTCCCTAGACACACTATCATACTATTTGTGTTTCAAGGCAGTAAAAGACATTCTGAAGAATTAATGAAGTTAGATATTTCTAAGTAACGAAAATGTATGAATCACCACAGACTGTCATGAATATTTTATTCTTTTTCCTAAAGAAAAACAACATGTACACTTAAAATGAATTGAGTTCAGAACGGTTGATGAAAAATAACTGTTGGGTGGGCAAGTAAAAACTGGCAAAGTCAGCTTATTTTAAATTGTTGTAGTCTTTAACTACTAAGCATTTCATCAATTCACCATAACATTGTGATTATTTAGCTGTGAACATTAACCCTGTTATTACCACTTTGCAGGAAAATCTACTAATTCAGAGTTTTTATATGAAAATAAAATCACAGTTTGACTTCCAATTTCAGGCTGAAAGAGAAATGAAATTATTATTAAATTGTGTCTAGATTGTTTTCCTATTAAATCATAGCTACTATTACAGCATTTAGATTAAGAGCACAGATTTTGAGACTTTATTACAGTTAGGTCATCAGCTAGAGTTACGGACTTCATTATGCTGCAAAAGCAATCTAACCCCCCAAATCTCAGTAGCTCCATACAATATTGGTCTGTTGGATTTCTAACCCACATAGTAATTTGGAGCTCCGGAATATTTTACAGTCCATGTCTTAGCCCGTTCAGGTTGCTTATAACAAACATACTGTAAACTTGGTGGCTTATGAACAACAAACACCTATTTCTAACAGTTTTGGAGGCTGAGAAGTCCAAAATCAATGTCTTGATGGACTCATTGTCTGGTGTGTTCCTGTTTCCCATAGACAGAACCTTCTGATGCATCCATACATGATGGAAGTATAGTAAGCACTGGCACACATATATAAAACTGTGTTAGAGAAATAATCACCGTCTTTGGTTGACCCTTTCCTCCTGGGCCAGAGAGGATAGTAATTTTTCCTTTATTATAGTTGCTAGGATTTCAGGCAGTTCAAACCTCTCTGTGTATCAGTTGTATGTACAAAAGGGGTCCTCTCCTCACCTGTTCTCTTTAAACTTTACCTTCTTGTCTCATTCCAAGATTTCCTGCTTTAAAACCTTCACTTCACCTCAGCAAGGAAGAGACAAGGACTACCGTTTAATGTTTTGTGTATCCCTTTTACGTGGATTACATGAAAGATTGAAAGTGTATTTTAATATTGCCATGCAGATGGATGATATAAATGTAACTTATTAATCTCATTGAAATGTCAATAGGGAAGAAAGGACATAATTTAAATCAAACCTTTTAACTAGCTTTTACATATTTATGATATAATGATTTGATAGCATCAAATATTGTTTTTATTTCTTAACTATACCTTCTTATCTAGGCATAACACATTTTAATATTTATCAGCATTTCTCTATAAATTTAAATCGTATCTCAATACAATATCTTATATACCTTATCATTATGACAAATAGATCATATCATATGCTTCTCCTTAAAAAATATATGGATAGTGCAACTTTTGAAGAAGTAAACCTTTTGCAAATGTATATTTCTCTATAATGAAAGACACTTGGATAAAGTTGAATACTATATTTTATCTGCCTAGAGATAAATGCATATTAAAATTACATCTAAAATAGATTTAAAAATAAACACTAATCTCACTTTTTTAAAAACTGAAAGCTTTGTATTTTGATAACAAATAAGTATATAACATGTCATCCTGCAATACTTTATATCTCCTCATAACTAGTTATCCTGGTTTAGCTTGGAACAGAAAACAGCAACAAAAATCATCTCATTCAAATATTACGCAATTTAATGGCTTAAAATAAAAATACATTTTACAAGAAATGAAAAATTCAAGGTAAATAGGTTATGTATTATTTGAGTAAACTTTTCTTCACATATGAGATGCACACTAATTTCTGAGGGTTATTTCTCACTAATTATAAGCTTGACTGGCTCAGATGGTTGTCTTTTGTGAATAAATGAAAATTCTATCCACTAGTCATATTAAATCAGACTGATTAAGACATATAATTTAATCACCCTCAAACTTCTTCCATTAATTTCAAGTCCTGTTGTCATTATCTAGTAAACCACATTGCAGAATTTTTGAAAAATTGATTCTTTGAATGATGATTCAAAGTACGATTCTGATAAAATTTTCTCTAATCATTCAACATTATTGAAATGAAGTTGATTTAATTGAACCTGTAAAAGAGACTGCATTTTCTAATCATACCTCATCTGTAGATGCTTATTATTCAAAAAAAGCCATATACAATGTCAAGCACCCTTAATTAAAATAATATATATAATCTTAGATGTCTTTCTCCCCTAGTGATTATTCTAAAGTGGCTCTGGTCTATCATTTCTCATGCATAGGAAATATTTTCTTTTTAGCACTGAGCAAAGATAAATTTGAAATAATTCATTAACAGCTACACCACTAATAACTTGAACAATATCTTTGTATTTTGGAGGTAAAGGCTAAAATTCAACATCTGGATGGAATTATATGAAGGTTCATAGAATTCATAGCAACATCAAGAATAATTCTGGGCTATATTTATTCTTGAACAATAAAATAACAAAATGATGGGATAATTTTCCCCGATCAACTACATGTAGATTAAATTTGTTTTTAGAGAGAGTACTATACAGAGTGTGCAATAAATAACATACTTCAAAAGACTGGCAAGGGTACAAAAGAATGCATATGAATATATTTCACAGTTTTTCATATATATGTATATGTGTAAATTTATATGTACATGTCTTTCTATGTAGATATATATGTACATATATAACACATCTCAAAATATAGACATATATATTCTTCCATACCCTCACTGTGCATTTAAATTGTCTATATGTGTATATGTGCCTATATGTGTATACATATATCTGAATACATATTTACACATATATAAATATTTATATATAATAGAAACTACTTACTCATCCTGTAGAAATAGTTACAGAGAACAAAACAGTTCCTAGACACTTGTAGAAACTTCATTATTTTAGAAATAAGTAGATTAAATACCGCTATTAATTCATAATCATTAATGTCTATCTGGCCTTTTTTGCATTCAATATTCCATTCTTCAAAATGATTATGTAAATCAACCATCTTATTCTTTTCCCCTAACTTTTAGCTACTTCACAATAAAAATCTTCAGAGGGAGATGTCTCAACTGCCTGACATCTAGCCTACAGGTATATATCATACCTTCATACTTTCCTACTTTCCTGATGGTTCCATGTAAGCAAACAGCAGATGGTATCATTTCAAAAACAGACCTTCTGTTTCTTTCGTAGATTCCTTCCCTTCCTGATTTACCAGTGATTTCTCTCAGTTATCTATTTCTCCATAAGCCTTTAATATCTCTTCCTGCTAATTCTTTTCTATCACTAGTGGAACATGTTCAGGTATCTTTCATCTTAAAAAAAATACAAGAAAACCAGACAAAAGTTATTTTGTCTTTTCCCTATTTTCTGTGGGCCCATTTTCTCAAAAGAGCTCTTGTATTCACAGTCTTGATTTCCTCACATCACACTTAGACTTGTACTCACTACCTCAAACTTCCAACCCACTACAGACATCATTTTTGTCAAGATCACCACTGACTGTTCTCCTGAACCCAGTGGCCCTTTACAGAGCCTTTGGCACAAATGCCAGATCTTTACTTATCTTCTACTTCTTAGCTGCTCTTCTTCAGTTTGATTTGCTGAGGTTTGTCAAACGCTGATACTTCTCCAGACAATTTCACTAGGTACTTCCATCAACTGCCATAGTTTCAAATATCATATACAAAGAGAATGATTGCCAAGTCTATTATTTCCAGCGTAATACACTTTCTTCAGGTTCATATAAGCCTATGCAACTGGTGGACATGTCCCTTGGGGGCTGAGGGCTTCACAGACGCTACCAATGGAATGGGTCAAGAATTAAACTTACTGTTTTATACTTTCTAAACAAAGTATACTTTTTAAACAAAGCTCTCCATCTGCTATGTGTCTCTGTTCACCTAACTAGGATACTTTGTAATGACCTCACCTTCGGCTTTGGAGTATTCTGGAAATATCATTTATAAATATGTTTTGCTGTATGTAAAGAGTATAAAATAGGAAGTGTGAGTCCAATGACATAAGCACACAGCATGATATGTTTACCTATGGAAACTAAACTGAAGGCAGAATAATCACTAGCTAAAAATATTCCAAATTTGAATTATTTCGATGAGTGCAATATAATTCTGAGGAAAATATTTGTGGTATTAACCATTTTTAAGGGTTCCAGGATACAGAAAAATGAGGTAAGATGGCCCCTGTAGAACTGGTGAAGGATATGTTGATAGAGTCCCCTTGAATGATGAGAGTCACCCCAAGAACCCACTCTCAATAGCATACTCAATTAGTATATAAAAGCTCCAGGTAAGCTGTCGTAAAGTACACCATCTTCTACCTTGAAGAAAATGTCTATTATCAGGTTTAGGGGAGACACTGCCCATGAGTAGTTTTCCATTGATATCTGTTCATATCAGTGATATCTGCACTTGTTCTGTAACTGCAGTCATATATTTCTTCTCTTCCATTTTTTTTTTTTTTTTTATCCTCTGGGTATAAAAGGTAGGAGAAAGCTGAAAGAATATTAAAGCTGTTTCAGAGAGCCATAAACTGTCTCTTTTTATTTTTGTTTCTGGCCCTAAATGGCTTTGGGGGGGAAATGTATCCCTCTAAAGAACTGTAAGAAATAATGATAAGAAATTTTAGCAAGGTTTTTAATCAAAACACACCAAACTGTTTTTTTTTTTTTTTTCTCATCATAGTTCATGTTACCAGTCAGAAATAATCTCTCACTCTACTTTGTCCATCATACTGACAACTGGGCAGTTTGGTCTGTTTATTATTATATTCCCAGAACAACGGATGCAATAAATATTTTTAGATGAATGAAATAACTTAATATTTCTTGAATCTGACTGCCTCTCTTAGTTTCTTCTGCCTCTACTCTAATCTGAGCCACTATCATTATTCATCTGGATCACAGCATCTACTTTTGAACTGGCCTGCCTGGACTCATTCTTGCCACTCTCGAATCCATTCTTCAAATTGCAGTAGAATGACCTTTTCAAAATGCACGTCTAATAATATGCCCTCATTGCTCACAACTTTTCAGGAACTTTCCTTTGTTCTTAAGATCACTTCTAGACTTATGAACATGTCTTTATATGGCTTCTTACTTCTCTAGCATTATTTCTTGAATCCAGTTTTATATTTATGTCTTGAAGTTTGTGTTCTAGTCATGTGAACTTCTTTCAGTTTCTTAATGGGCCAACTCCTTGTCACCTCTGGAATTTACCCACGGCATTGCCTTTGCCTGAAATGTTGTTTGTTCATTTGTTTTTTTTTTCTCCCATGTCTTCAGTTCGGTGAATCATTTCACAGCCCTGTTTTACACCACTATTTTCCAGGAGGTTTTTCCTGAACTTGGAATATGCATTTGTGCTATATTCTCCCTTTCGCCCATAGTTTTTCTTTTCATCAGTGCTTCTATTACATTAATTGTAACTTCATACATACCTTATGTCTTACAAACTTAATTCTAAGCCTCATCTGGGCAGGGTCAAGATCTACCTTTTACAGTGTATATTTTCTGAACTTTAGTATTTCAGGGAAGACTTGGCAACTAGAAAGAACTTAATAATAATTGAATAAATAAGTATTTCACTAAATCCCATAATATCTCTATAAATGTATTTCTCCCCAGTGTACATATAAAGAAATTGAGATTCAGGGAAGTCAAGAAAATTGCCAAAGTTTTGCAATCGCTTGCTATGTGATGTTTAAGTCAGTTTGATGTTCCTATGTTTAGTTTCATTAACTATGCAATATGGATGAGAAGTCTTGAAATAGATGACAAAGTTTATGATGAGAAAGGTAGTTGTCTAGAGCAAGCATTGTAAAACTAAAGCCCTCATGTAAATCTAGCCCACCCCTTCTTTTTGTATGGCCCATGCATTAAGAATAGTTTTTACATTTCTAAACAGTTGAAAAAAATAAAAAGAACAATATTTCATGACGTGAAGATTATATGAAATCTAAATTTCACTGTTCATGAATAAAGTCTTATTGGAATACAGGTATGTCTATTCACTGTTACATTGTCTGATTGCTTTTGTGCAAGGAGAGCTGAGTAGTTGCAACAGATAGCACATGGCCCACAAGCCAAAATATTTACTATCTTGCCCTGGTCCAGAAACAACATCTGCACATGTTTAATAAACTATGCTTATAATTTACACTATTATTATTAATAATAAAAATTATCACAATGACTTCTTCATCTAAGTGACATATAGCTCAACTACCAGCAAAATTTCTGGCCAATAAAAAAACTATAATGCCAAACTTTTTTGTTTTTATTCTAAGTAATGCATTATATTCATATAGTCAAGTAGTTAAATGTTTCTGTCTTCAGCAAGACATACCACTTAGAACAGAAATACAGAGGACTGCATATGATTATGAGTGCCCTGGATAAAAGTAGCTAAATACTGAAGAGTTAACTTGAGTGTCCAAGATCTGTGAAGGTGACTAGACAAGGCTCAGACCAGTATTGAAGCCCTCTCTTGATGGTGAGCAGTCTCTCAAACCTTGATGTTTTCTAAGCCAGGAGCTTGAGTTAATTACCCTCTTCTGCTAAAGTATCAATGTGTTCTAGAATTTAGGTTGGTCAACAATCATAATTTGTAAATGTTTAGCTATTTGGGATTCTGGAAGACAATGTGACTATATGGGACAATGATCCTTTGGTAAATACAGTAGTTCCTCTTAACCTGCAGTTGTATCTTCTACAGTAGCTGTTACTCATGGTTAACCATGGTCCAAAAATAGGTGAGAACAGTACAATATGATATTTTGAGGGAAAGAGAGAGATTACATTCACATAACTTTTTATTACAGTTTTTATTACTTTTTTATTATTGTTAGAATTGCTCTATTTAATTATTAGTTGTTGTTGCTAATCTCTTATTGTGCCTAATTTACAAACTGACCTTTATCATAACTAAGTATGCATAGAAAAACATTATATTTAGAGTTTGGTACTATCTGTGGTTTCTGGCATTCACTAGGGGCCGTGGAAGATATTCCCCATCAATAAGGAGGGACTAATGTATGAAGTCACAGATTTTGGGCATACTTATAAGACAGATATGATTTGAATGGGTAAATAAAGCCCTTGAGAACAAGAAACTCTGTATCTCCCATTTTATGTAGTGTATCTCTTCCCATTCACTCATTGTTTCTTCTTCATGCTGCTTCATGGTCTATTTTGTCATTCATATAGTTCCCTGATCTCATCATTCTTTCTGTCTGGAGTCCAAATTTGAAGTCCAAATGTTATTTCAAATAGAAGGTTATTATTTAAGCTGAAAATGCCATGTTACTTCCTTTGCCAAGGTATGTCCTTTCTTAGAGACATTGCCCTGAAACATTTCCTTCATCAATGTTTTAGTTTACTGATTGGCCTTGTTTTGAGTTTAATGTTGAGCCCATTCACAAGGAGCACAGTTAGATAAAGGAATGAGATGATCTGGGTCTGGGTCAAGCTAACTCCTATTCTAACTTGAGGTTGACCATTAACTAGCTGCATGACTGGACAAGTCATTTGAGCAAGTTTTTTTATATCTGAATTTCAGAGCCCTCATCTTTAAAAGTGGCAATAATATCTAACTCACAAAATGGTGAGGATTCAAATAATATAGTATACAAAATACCTATAAAATATATAAAATAATCTGTAGCTCACAGAAGACACCCAATCAGTGTTAGTTTTGTTTCTTTCTTTCTTTCTTTCTTCTCTTTCTCCTCACTTCCAACTTCTTTAGGATGAGAAAAGCAACAATATACATTCAGGAAAATACTTGTTTATGAGGTAATTGGGACACCTGTCAAAGGAGCTCTGTCTGAAAGATCCCTTTAGCATATACCATACTAAAGTCTAATTTCTTGTATCTAAATTAGGGATTTAATACTTCGATTAAAAAAATTCCAACTAGTCATATATTGCAGCAGAAAGCATGCACGATGGGTTTTAGAAGATCTGGTCTTGAATTTGAGCTCTTGCTGCTTATTTCTTATGTCGTTTTTTACTCTATGGACCTCATTTTCCTCTTCTGTGAAATGAGGATAAAATGAACCCTACAGCTGGAAGGTTGATGTGAGGTCCTCTCATTATTCCATCGCCTTTCTTCTTTCCAGCATCTCTCCCACTCCTCCTCTCTCCAGCAATGCCACAGTTCTCCACTACTGTGATTCCTGGGCAAATGTCTCTGAAAATGTTGTGCCCTCCATCTGGGATGTCTTTCCGTACAAGGCTCTGATTCATTTTTCCAATGTAGGGGCAAATATTCCTCATGTGAGTGATGGTTTTAGCACTAACTTTCTGAGATAGAATTGCTCATCCTTTCTTTGTTACCATAGTAATGTGTGCACGATGCTTTCACATGTTTCATCATACTTACAAGAAACTTTTAGCTCCTCACAGACCCTGGACTTCAAGGACAGATTCTAGGGCTGACTCAGCTTTGATACCTTGATACCAAGTGAAGCATTAGCGCAGAAACAGCTGTGCAAATAAGACACGGGGAAATATGAAAATGCTTGAGAATCTTTAAAGTCACCAAAATATCCAATTTTAAAGATTTGGAGAAACAAAGGCATAGAGATCAACGAAGAGCATGTGTTTGTGGAAAGATTCTGTATCGAGAGTCGGTGGGTAGAGAGGACATACCTGGGATTCAGATGAACAAAAGAGGCAAGATCAAGTAAAGGAATTCAGAAGGTAAAGAGAAAACGAAACAAAACAAAACTTTACTTAGCTTCCTGGTTCATATTTTTATTGCGTTGGCAAAAGACTGTCAAAAAACTTATTTCATATCTATTTTTCTGTCGTAAAGATAAGTAAAGTGGCTCTAAGAAAAGGGGTTTGTACAGAAGTATTATATGTATGGCCTTGAAGTAGCTGTTACTGAGACTCTTAAAATAGGGATAAACTTTACAGATTATTCCAGGGCTTTTCACATGTTTGTACTGAATGACAGAGGAAAAAGGAAGCCTCTTTTCCACAGCAAACAGCCCCACTTGCTACTAATAATAGCTAATATTTATGCAGTATTTTTTTAGTGTATTGCAAGCACAGTACTAAGGTTTTTTCATATATTAGCTATTTCATACTCAAATTGTATTTTATAACAGACCAGAAGAATTTCAGAGAGTCTTAAGGAGAAGACATTTGGAAAAAGAGGAAAGAAAGTTTTTCCTCACAGAGCTACTAGTCATCAAAATGATCTTTTCTTAAGCCACGAACCCACACCCATTTACTTTGATTTTTCAGTTACAACACGATCATAATCTCATTAAGGGCTGGACCTGAACTTCCGAAGGAAACTCAGGAGTCAGTTAAGGTTTAGCTAAACTCCTGTCATAATAGTCAATATGAACGAATGCATTTTAAGAAAACCGATATAAAAATGAAATATATTCATCATGTCAAAGAGATGAAAAAGGAAAACGAATACAAGTTGATTTCGTTAGCTCACAGTTAACAACTTAGGTTTTGTTTTTTGTGTTTTGTGTGTTGTTGTTGTTTTTGTTTTTGTTTTTTTTTTTTGAGACGGAGTCTCACTCTGTCACTCAGGCTGGAATGCAGTGGCACGATTTCAGTTCACTGCAACCTCTGCCTCCCAGGTTCAAGCGATTCTCCTGCCTCAGCCTCCCGAGTAGCTGGGATTACAGGTGCCTGCCACTACGCCTGACCAATTTTTGTATTTTTAGTAGAGATGAGGTTTCACCATGTTGGTCAGGCTGGTCTCGAACTCCTGACCTCAGGTGATCCGCCCGCTTTGGCCTCCCAAAGTGCTGGGATTACAGGCATGAGCCACCGTGCCCAGCCAACTTAGATTAAGTTTTAAGGAAATGAAGGTACTTAACGAAAACATTAATTATAATACATGTATTGGGGACTGTCCAGTCTCTCCTCAGACTAGTAAAAAATGCCAAATTTGTTCAGACTTATAGTACCTTGGGGAATCCCTAGACAGTTTGACAGACTTCCTGAAGTGTTTTATAATTACTCTGCTTGTTCCCAACATTTAATGATTCACTTGCAACAGAAATTTCTCTCTACTTAAAAAAGAAAAATCTGTTCACGAGCTGGAAAAATCAAGAATGCCTGATATTTAGAGTTATTTATGAGAGACATTCTATGAGGGCTAGTGCGTTTTAACTGTTATTCTAACCCTAGATTAGATCTTCAATGGAATGTTTTCTAAGCTTTCAGATGATATGTCAATGATGAGACTACATTTAATTAAAGCAAGTTATACAGCAGGTAAAACACAGTAAGGAAATTACATAGAATATTTTGTAGCACATTGGTGGAACTCTCATCCTTAGGTAGTTATGACAAACATCTCACTCTACTCTTCTTTTTTTTTTCTTTTCTTTAAGTGTGTTTCTTTTCCGATTTAAATATATGATCTAAGGATGTACTCTTTTGACCCATACCACTATTTTCTTCCAAATATGTTTTTGCTGACAATTTAATACACTAATATACGTTTCCCAAGTAGAGGGGATTCTTAGGGTATATGAAATAGACAGAAATGAAGATGTTCCTTTTCCTTATTTAGATCCATTGGAAGAAAAGTTTTATTCTTAGCAGCAGTTGAATTCTAAAGTTAGGGACGTTTTGATAACTTATATCAGGATCTGGCATGGGATGAAAAACAAATTATGCTTTGTGTCTTACAATGGACTGTAACTGAGGAGCAAAGGTTGACTTTATTGGACATTTTTAATATAGTGCTATTTTTCTTTTTATTTAAGCATACTTTGTTATTTGGTAACTTTGTAGGCAGTGATTCTGTCTTTTTTGGGTTTTTTTCTGTCTTCCATAAAGCCTAGTGAGTCTCCCACAGTAAATTCTCTTTTTAGTTGTTTTGATTAAATGACTTGGTAAGGAAAGTAAAATTATCATTTTTAGGAGAACTTACTTTTGAAGGAGAACCTGTTAATAACATTAGCTTTATATTACAGATTCACCAGTGAAAATTCCTTTATAAATATGCAGACAGATTTTCAGTTTTGAATAAAAGCTTTCTTAGGGCATTGTGATGTGCAGAGAGAGAACAACAAATCTTTGGCTCCAGACCTCTATAAACTACTAGAACAGAATTACAGATTAACTTTGTATTTCTTTTTGAGTGTCATTTTATAAAGCCATGTGTTATCTTGTTAAATGTTAGAACTAGCATATTTGACATATTCATAATTTATTTTCTCAAGAAAAAAACTGAGGAAAGTGTAAATAAATATTGGAGTTGAATAGTCTGATAAATTTTGCTGAAAATATTAGCTCTTATGGGAGCTAAAGTTCATTATTCAGGAAATTAAAATTTGGATAAATTAGTGTGGTTTTCATCCAGTTTCTAAAAACAGAGGCACATAATACAATTGATAAATATGCAATTTGCAACAAAAAGACAGAAAAATTGAATGCAGTGTTAATATTACCTAAATGGAGAAGGTAATTCAATTACAATAATGCCATCCTGTTGAACATTCTTTGAAATATGAAAGACAAATGGAGATATTACTTACTATAAAAATTGGTCTTTGGAAGTCATTTTTGTTTCTTTTTTGCAAACAAGCACAGTCATGATATTAATATTGTGGTTAATTATAGAGTTGCACTGCTGTTAGCTTCTGCTGCTGTTTCATTCTGCTTGATACATTTAACATGGTAAAATCATAGCCAACTAGCCTATTGGTGTGCAGATTTTACTCCTGTGCCCACAAGTGCAATTATTAATGGAAGGCATGCCATTTTATGGTAAATACGTGTTTGAGATCCAAATATTAATACATGCACACATAGGCATACCAGAGACCTGGGTCTATAGTGAGACACTGAATATACAAATTGACAATGGCCAGATCCCATATAAAAGTAGAAATCTTATTTATAATCTGCAATGTCAGTTTAAAAAGCCAAACCAAAACTTTAAGCAATCAACTGAAAACAGCCAGACTTGATCAATAACTGATAGCTTCTTTAATTTTCACCCCCACTTTCTACACAAGACCATCCAGGAAAAGCCATATATGCTCCCCTAACCTACATAGGGTGCCTCACTTCTTGTTAGCCCACCTCCAGCTTCCCCAACCCTACAGTCTCCAATGAGCACAGACCTGAAACCTCCTCTTTCTGCACTGTAAACCTAATGCACGTTTCTGCCTGCCTTTGATTTTCTGCCAAATGCAAGTGACGGTGAGCGTCTCCCTTGCTCTAGCAAGCTCTGAATAAGTAGACCTGGGTTGTTGTCATTTGGGTGGTCTTCATTTACCTCCACAGTAGTAACCTTTCATTACCAATGTTCCTCAGCCTAGAGCATCCTAAAATTTTCCTGATGGTTCCTGTCTAATGCTCCCTTTTGCCTTTCCCTTGCCAAGTGAAATATTGCTACTTTAGACTGATGGGGTTTTTTTCCATGATAAATATACATTTCATGTGAAAAATAAAAGAATAGTAATCAGTTATAATTTAACTTAATATAAAAATACAAACCAGGGTAAGTTTAGAAAGGATGATGAAAAACAGACTTTACATCATTTGCAATAATTTCCCCAATTAGGAAGTCAGGAGATTTGAGAGACTTTTTAAGTTGCTCCAAAAACCAATGATCCCATATTTTCTTTTCACATTTTCATATAGCCTCCTGTAAGCAACTGTAGGTAGTAAAAGCTCTCACTTTAAAAAAAGTCATATGTATTGCAAATCACATATTCATCGCAAAGAGCAACAAGATCTTCAATACGTATCATCAGATTCTTCCATTTCAGAAAAGGCAGTTACCTTTGTCAGAACAGCTTTGGTAACTCTCTTCCTAACAAGACACCTCTGTCTTTTAATTAAATTTGCTGCAGTAGACTTTTTTCTCTGAATATATAAGGTTTTATTATCTTACATCTTATTCATGGACAAAAAAAGTTTCCTAAGCTTTTGAAAAACTCATATCCTATCAGCCTCATGACAATATTGATCCTTCTCAATTTATTCCAATCAACTGCCTCAACTGAAGCTGCGGGAAAACATAGCACTTAGCATTTTTCAAAAGCCAGTCTTATTTTTACACACAGCTAAGATAAGTTTGCATAAACATAATCCAATGTATAATATTTACAATCAAACAAGGCCTTTACAGATACGTTAACGTCTCCTCTCAAAAGAGCACTGTGGTACACAGTTGATTGCAAATATAAGGGAAGTAAATACTTCTGGATGCAGAAAATTAGTAAGAGTTTTACCTTGAAAAGGAAAACCCTAAAAATTCAGCTTGGAAGCCATAAAAGTTTACCATCTCTGGTATTCTAACTGGACTATAGAAAATGCCCTTGGATATTCTGCCACATCTTTGAATCTCCTGTCCTCTGACATTACAAGTATAATATTGTTTAAAATGTCTTGAAACTTAGTATTAAAGGATTTGGCCTTTATCAATTATTTAAGAGGACCTATTTCTATAATGACTATGCTGAGAAAAAATCCTATGATAAGCACTATAGCATGTAAAAATATCTTTCTAATTGTCACTCGGTGGCACTCAATAAATATACTGATTTGTGTGTGTGTTCTAACTCTGTACTTAATTTTTTTAGTTTCATAAAAGGTAAACAGTGGGTGTTTAATTAATACTTGTTCAATATAACTTATCTGTGATAGACCTAAGTTGAGAAAATAATTGGAGAAGTGAATTTCTCACCTCTCAAGTAACTGAGGGGTAGAGGGCTAGTGTGGTAAAAGCGCCTCCTGGAATATCAATGGGAGGCTCCAGACATGTTCTTGAATGTAGAGTTAATGTCCTATATTCCTCCTTGAGAAATATCAAGTTAAGATCTAGTGCATGTTTCATGTATGTTAGCAAACTTAAGACAGAGGACTACTCAAGAAAACAGCATAGTTCTTTATGCTTGATCTCTTGTTGCCTGTCATCTATATGGGTAATAGGAAAACAAAAGACTCAATTAATTATAATAATTATATATATGTAGTGCTTTGTATTAAGATTTATGGTTCTCAACATTATTTTTGTGGATCTTCTATTTTTCCTGAAATTATAAGCTAATGAATTCAAATAAGATATTGCCAGCAAAAATTCGCTCAGCTGAAGCTTGGACACTGCTGCAGAATTCCTTCCTTTATATAACCTACTTTTAATCACATAGAAATATATTATTTTTAAAAAGTAACTATGTAAATGAAAAATGTATTTTGGGCCAAACTCTGGAGTGCATCTGTAGGACAGTGTTGGTTTACAGAACCAGACACTTTAGAGTCCAACTATTCAAAGTTTGTGCTTAGTGTGTTCTTGTATATTACTAAATTAGTGCCAGATAGTTTTATGTGTGCTTAGCAATCTTCTTAGCATTTGGATTTCTATCATGCTGCAGGATAGTATGTATTTGAAATAATATTCAAATAAATGGTATCTGAGTGTTTTATGGTCTTTGAGACCAAATATTATTTCACTGAATTCTCTATGCTTACAAAGATTATAAAGCTGGAGATAATTGTATTAATGTGGCCAAATGGTTATAATGTCTTTAACTTAAATAACTGTAACTTGTGGCACATGACACAAATACTTCCAAATTCTATTTATTTACTAAATTTGTCTATTCTTAATGTATAATATCAATAAGGTGGGCTGTATTTAACTCTTTAATGATATAACAGTCTTACTCTTTCCAGGCACCAGTCATCAAAATCAAAATCAAGTTTCCCACACTCTATGAACATAGGAATTTGCTTGGAGATTATATACATATATATATACACACACACATATATACACACACATATATGTATATATGTATACATACATTTATGCATGTATGTAAATATATAAATTTGCTTTTTTAAAAAGTCAGTTGAGCACTTAACTTTGGGACTATTATAATGTATGAGATTATGAGATTAAATAGTGGACAGGTTAGCTTTGGCATCAAATCTTACTTTCAATTTCAGAGTTATCCCATAACTCTAACTCAACTTCTACATCTAAAATCAAAAGTAACAATACACCCTCATAAGTAGGGTTTTGTGTGTGTGTGTGTGTGTCTGTGTGTAGCTTCAGCACTAGCACATTTTAAGTAGTTGTTCAACAGAAAAGGGGTAGTAAGGCCTACACATAAAAGACACATTGTGTGAAAACAGGATTCTCTGTATTCTCCCCTAAGGCATGAGAGGAATCACATCTATTAGTATTCTACTGCTCCTACATTCCAGCTGCAGGAACTCAAGATGGCAGGCAAAGTTATAAGCTACCTCTAGAGACCAGTTTAAATTTCACCATAAAATCTAAATTCTGAGGCTGTCTTGCTGGACGTTGGCTTCAGATTGATTGACATATCCAAAATACTCCTAGACAGGTTAAAATTCCATAGTGAGTGCTAAGATTTGAATGTCTCCTCCAAACTCATGCTGAAATCTAATTGCCATTGTAATAGTATTAAGAGGTAGGGCTTTTGAGAAGTCATTAGGTCATGAGTGCGCCACCCTCATGAATGAATTAATGCCATTATTGCAGAAGTGGGTTAGTAAGGAGTGGGCTCCTAATAAGAGAATAAATGTTGCTGCTGCCTTCTCTCTGTCTCTTGTGATTGCTCACCATATGATGCCTTCTGCCATGGATGACCCTTTCCAGATATTAGTGCCATGTTCTTAGACTTCCCAGCTGCCAGAACTGTGAGCCAAATAAACTTCTTTTCTTTATAAATTACCTGGTCTGTGATATTCTATCATAGCAGCAGAAAATTAAGACAGTAAGTCATCATCTTAAATGAGTGTCTTGAACCAAGAATCTTTTCAATTATCTCCAGTTTTTCTACTTGATGTCCCTTAGAGTCGAGGGAAATAATCTTTCACATCTCACAAACACATCGCATGTGTTTGCATCTCTATACCCTACAATAAAGGGCTGTGGAAACAAAAAAAGTATTTGCATCTCTGGACTTTTGATCACTTAATATTTCCTCTATGTGGAGTGTCAATTATCTCAGTTGTTCCCTACATCTTTTCTCTCAAGTCCTGGATAAAAGGACTTCCAAATGATCCCCCAAGCTGGAAGGAAAATAAATCTTTCTCTCCTGAAGTTTCATTTATTTACATTTCTTTCATAACACTACTTTATTTCTCACTATATTATAGTTTGCCATGTATGCTTCATCTTTCTTCATGGTTACTAACTGGCTCAAGGGAAGGCCTATGTCTGGCTCATTTTTATCTTCATAGCATCGAGCAGAATACTCTGTATGTGCTAGATGATCACTAATGTATATTACATAAATGTTTTTGAATAAGAAATTTTTTTGTGAACACAAGTCAAATTAATTTTCTGAAGGTGTTGAAATTAATCTGAATGTTTGTCACTCTTGCTATAAAAATTAATGGCCAATCTAGAAAATATTCCACCACATTTTTCTTTCAGAGACAGATTTACAAAGATCAAGATCAAGGAATAACAAAAGCAGCACAATGCCATTTGTTTTCTATTTTGCATACCCAGTGAGATGGCGAGCTATTAGCTTCATCCTTTTTTAAAATTTTTTAAGTAGGACATTGTATTGCCGTTTTAATCTAATAAGCACACCCAGGCTAATTATTACTGATAAAGTGTATCACCATCTAGAGTTTTGAGTACTAGATATTATTAAGTTTAACGGTTACAAATTTGAAACATATAGTTGTTTATTCCTCAAAGGATATTCTCCAAAATATCTCCTGTACTTTGAAATCTATGTTTGGAAGCATTATGCCATTTTAAGGAAATATTTTTTAAATTTATTTCAACTATTTTTTAGTACTGTTATCTGAAAAGGATGGTTTCTGCTCATTACAGTAGCCTTGATACTAAAAGAACAAATAGTACTAAACGGACCTATACAGATAAAGAGAGCGATAAGTGTGCCTACAAAAGCTCAGCATATTTCACTAGGCAAAGAACGCAGTACATTTTTCCAACAAGTGTTCTTTTAAACTTCACTATGAACATTACTACAACAGATGATGGAAAAAATAAACTTTAGCAACAGAATTGTGATGTGGCATCTACAGTTTGAGAATATTCTGATGGAAAGAGTAGAAAAACAGAAAAGTCCCTATTCTATGTCTGAAAGAACCTTGTTGGAAACTATGGTTTATGTATAATTTAAAAAGATCACTCTACATAAAATTGCAAGGGTGCATTTTATTTTAAAAATGCCCAATTATCTCAGGGATTGGTTTTTTTTTTTGAAGCACCTATATGGATCTCTCCACAAGCACATCAAATTAGGCAACACAAACACGTTAAGGCACAGAAAGTTTAACAGCAGTGAAGTCGAGACTGCTCATTAACAACTGAATACTGAATCTAATTTTGTGTTTACCAATTACATTGTTGAAAGACCCCAAAACCTTCACTGGTACACTGCTGGGAAAGGCCTATCATTGGATTAAATAACTTATTTACCTGAATTTCTGTTTCCATATTCTTAAAAATCTGATAGTTGAACAGGGAGACTGAAGAGGATTACTTTTATTAAATACTGATAAAGGACAAAGGAGTCAGAGATAATAGCAAATGAGCATCCCCAAAGTCAGAATTTTACTTTATGTTTTTCTATGGACATCTCATAGAGGTGCCTCATATGTTATTTTCCCTTAGCAATGCTGGTTCCTTCCTTATCTCCAGGAACCCATTATAGAATTCAAAGTAGACACACTTAGTCAAAGTATATAGCATTGGAATTCCTGGATATTCATTGCATATGAATGCCACCAAAATTAATTTTTCCAAGAAAATAACAAGAATGAACAACCAAAGTCTGTAACGGTATTCTTTTACCACTCTTGTGTCAGTATCTTTACATCAAGGATTCACTACTACTCTCTAGAACATATTGTTTATATACTCAGTGTGATTTATTTTTTGATTTCTTACACATGCTTTCATTGTTAGAAATGAAATAATTTCTCTATTTAAAAAGGAACTGCTATTTTTAAAATAAATATTAGGTAAACTGTGCAAGAGGATTAACTTATACCTTTGTATTCGGTTATGTTTGTTATGTCTGCTGTGTAAGTTTTTGGTAATTTCACCTATTTTAATAAGCTTTAATAATATCAACTATATAATGTCTCTATTGTACCAACCAATATTCTAACCATATTCTGAGGTTGTAGAGACAATAGCTGATGTCATAAAAACAAATTAATGCAGTACCAAAACATTACTATACTATGAAGAAATACATAGGGATTTGTAGACATTTTAAAAACCTGTGAGAAACATACATCTAGAAATTATTTCGGTAATTAAAAAAAATCAAACTGGCCCGGCACGGTGGCTCACGCCTGTAATCCTAGCACTTTGGGAGGCTAAGGCAGGTGGATCACGAGGTCAAGAGATCAAGACCATCCTGGCCAACATGGTGAAACGACGTTCTAAAAATATAAAAATTAGCTGGGCATGGTGGTGCGCGCCTGTAGTCCCAGCTACTCGGGAGGCTGAGGCAGGAGAATCGCTTGAACCCGGGTCAGGGAGGTTGCAGTGAGCCGAGATTGCACCACTGCACCCCAGCCTGGTGAAAGAGCAAGACTCTGTCAAAACCAACCAACCAACCAACCAAACAAACAAAACTAAATCTGTCACTTTTCTGAGAATTTTTTTTTTTAATTTCAGAACTCAATGTTTTTATTCTAAATGGAACTACCTATGATGAGTCAAATCCGACAAAAACATCTTATCAGTCTCTTCCCTAGCTTCTTAGTTTAAAGAACTAGAACCACAGCACTGCCCAGCATGTAGTCAAGAATTTAACTTTGCCTAAAGAGATGTCTGCCCTTTGTCCTTGGGTCCTGGTCAGTAATAGCTAAGCCCTTGGAATGTCACATCTGAAAGGACTGTCTTTGTTTGCCTGAGTGCATTGGGTTACTCCAGCTTGTGTATCAATGTGATTTGGGGTGGAATTTAGCCATCAAAAAATTTAATAATACAATTTAGTGTAGGGGAATTTAGGCCATTGTAACAGATGAACCTCTGGAGGGACTGGAGATGGAGTTCAACCACAATGGCAGTAAACTGTGTCTGTGTGATGGGGCCCCCATAAAATCTCTGGACACTAAAGCTTGGATGAATTTCGCTGTCAACACTCCAAGTGTAGTCTCACATATCACTGTTGGGGAAAAATAGCACTGTACATTATTCCAGTGGGTGAGAAAATCTAGAAGACCCATGCTTCCAAACTTCCTGGACTCTGTTTCATCATCTATTCCCTTGGCTGATTTTAATCTGTATCCTTTCACTGTAATAAACTGAAACTCTGAGCTTTACAGCTTTTAATGAGTTCTGTGAGTTGTAGCAAATTATGGAATATGAGGTTGGTCTTAGGACTCCTAGACTTATAATTGATATCAGAGTAATTATGGGTCTTGTGAGACAGCTCCTTGAATGTATACCCCTCTCCAAAAATAAACTGACTTAAACATGAATTATTAGCTAAGACTGATGGAAAAAAAGTCAGAAATGAAGGGAACAACATAGTTTTGTTTCCACAGTTCAATGAGAGCACTGAAAACTTATTTTCTTTTCATTTTTCCACTTTATCTTCAAGTCCTCAGCTGCATCCTAAGCTTGACTTCTCTTTGTGGCTGTGAAGTGGATGAAAACTTCACAGTACAACTCCACAAAGTCTTATTTTCCACCACTGATTTCCAAACAGAAATAAACATATAACTGTATCCACCTAGGATGTCTACTTTTCTTTGGGAGAAAAAGAAAATCAATATGGCTAGGATAATGTCATGTCCTGACTAGTTTCAGCCAACTAGACCTGTGGCTAAAAATAAGTGTAAGGTCAATCTATGGAAACTCCAGAATTGCCACACAATGGGTGAGGGCTAGAATGAATACTGGAGACGTGACCAAAATGTCCACTATAGAATCCCATTGTTTATCAAAATCTCCTTCATGCACACAGGTAGTCAGCATTTATTCTAGTAAATCTAGATCCAAGCTCTACATCATTCTCAAGATGCAATTATGAACTATGAATAATTATGAATTAATTAAGCATGATTTATAGTTTAAAGAAAACTGGCAAAAAAAAAAAAACTGAAAACATGAGAAATCCCCTATGAACATAGGTAAGTCCCAGAAATCATAGAAATATAACCAGAAGGAAAAACAAACAAGCTACAAACATCATTTTCAGAAGAATTCTGGAAATTAATAAAATTTCAGATTCATATAAGAGGTATACTACTTGAGATCCGGCAAAAGTGACACAAAAGAGAACGAGAAGAGAGCCAGGAAGAGTGACGAAAGACTTTAGCAGCATCATGTTTAAGAAAGCAGCAGCAAAATGTAATTCCTGAAGGTGAAAGGTTTACCGTAAAATGCAGAAGCTTTACCCTTTAAAAAGCAGAAAATTCAAATATTGATAAACTGCTTCAGAGCACAAATAAGAAAAACTTTTAAATTATTTTATGACACAAGTTTAATATTGATCTTAAACCTTAAAAGATTAAGTTATAAAAATGCAAACCACTGTACTTCATGAATGTTATTAGAAAAATCTTATTAACAAGCAGTTCCATTTTTAATGTGGATATACCAAAGCCATTCACACCGAAATCTGAAATAGGTCAAATGATGAGTATCAGCATTTTTTAATATATATTTCCTACAGCCATTAGTTTACACAATTAGGAAAGAGATTTAAATTAGTGATGTAAAAATTGATAAGGAAGAGAAAAATAGATAAAATTTTAAACCTGGAAAACCCAAAGTCAATTGATAAAATATTACAAAGAGTAAGAACTTCAGTAATATCTTTAGGTACCAAATTAATAGTTTCATAAGACACAAAACTCTCCAGAGACAGAAATTTTTTGTGTGTATACATACACACACACACACACACACACACACACAAATAAAACAGTGAATCAGAAATTATAATAAAAGTTATGACTATCTACAAAAGCAAAGAAAACATACCTACAGATAAAATTAATAAGAAATGTGCTTTTATAGTAATTGTTTTACTCATCTGTATATATATATATGTATTATATATATTATCTGTGGGTATATATATATATATATACACACAGAGATAAATAAATATATTTATACATACATTTATATATACATATTACATATATGTAAAGTTTCTGTCTCTATAGACTTTTGTTACTTGTGAAACTGTTAATTTGGTACCTAAAATTATTACTGAAATTCTTAATGTTTATAATATTTTTTCAGTTGATATTGGGTTTTCTAGGTTTAAAACTTTATTATTACAAAGTGATTCAACTACAAGTATAAAGGTATATTTCATAGGCAACTTGTGGATCAATAATAGACCTTTTCAAAATATGAGGGTTAGGATCTTGAAAAATTACCAACATAGAGAACTGACAGTAGAGGTATTTAAGATTTTATGGAGAAAATAGAGTTTGAGGACTGTGTAATGAACAAATCCATAAAAAGAATTATCACTATTTTTACACGAAAACAATAAAGACAGCTTGTTAAATACAATGCTATGAATGACACTTTTATACACCTTAAATTATTAATGTAATTAATTCTCATTTATCATTTATCATCCTTCAATTGCTAGAAAATTTGGTTAATCTCCTCCCTCTAAATTCTAAAAGGTTCCTAAACATTTGTTTTCTGAAGATTCAGAGAATGTGGGTATTAAGACACTGCCCCCAATGCTCCTAACCCATGGCTGGAATTTAACTCTCTATCTAATTGTTCATGATCCTTCTGATTTTATGACTCAGGAATATTGAATCCTGTCTCTTAGACCCTGTCATAATCCAGGAAACAAAGTAATCTGAATGACTGAGATGAAACAAAATACAAAACCAGAAACAATAACAATTTGGGGTGATCTTAAATTAACATCTTTATCAGAGCCAACAGATTTTTCTCATGTTTGCCTTATGATAGTGTCATCATGTGGCTGTACTACATACCTTCTGACCCTCTTATGATGTGTTTCATTTCTCTCCTCTCTTGACAGATATGAGAATACAGTACAAAGGTCCTGAATATTTTTTCTCCAGTGCCTTTATCTCTCTAAAGGCACACTAGTCCTGCTCTGTATGTGTTTCACCTCTTATAGTCACACCTACATTTTTAATTTGGCCCAATATGAATGACCCACATGTCATAGAAGAAAATCTGGAATAAAAATTCTCCCAGGTGGCATGAAAGATTGCAGAATCAAACTTTCTCTATATATTTATATAGTCAATATATCTATATTCTCTATATGTTTTGTGTACGTACTAATTTTTTTCCTAAGCATAATTTTCAGTGCAGGAAGTATTATGAAAGCTCCATGGTTTTCTGAAGGGCACTTCAATATATTTGCTTAATAAGGTAATTAAATTCAGTTGGTAATAATTCCAAAGTTGGCATTTAGTGTTGAATAGAGAAAAGGGCATTAAAGAAGAGTGATACTTGCTCTTATCCAAGAATACTCTCGGAATGTAGCTAATAATGCCCACTGGGTAAAAGAGCATCTCAAATTCGCAAGTTCTTTTAGCCTAAAGCTAGTGGACATTTTGAAGAAGTCCAGAGTAAAAAATAAGAATGTTAGAATGACAAATCTCTAAATATCAGAGACCAGTGCAACTCTCCTTACCAAGAAGAAAGGAAACATTTAAGTCAACTTATCCTGTAAATTACATTATGTAAGATGCAGTAGGATTTACTGGGAATGTTTATCGTGGCTGAGGAGGAATACTACTACATTTACCAGATAACCATGTGATAGGTATGGTTTTGACCAACTTTATATTTGAAGTCATAAGTGAGAATTCAAGCTCCTGGTTAAAACTCAATCTATTATCCTTCATCAATTACTGGAATTATTCGCAAATTTTTGTCTTCCCTTTTTTCTATTATTCTAAAATTCCAATTATATATAGTTGAAGCTTCGTAGCTTATCTAGCATATATCTTTACTTTCATATTTTAAAAATCTCTCTCTTCCTATGACACATTTTATATGTTTCTCAGCTCTATCTTTCAAATGATCTCACCATTTCAAAATGATTCCTGAGAAGATATTTTCTATCTTGGGGATTTTAAGTTCTCTACAATGATGTCCTTTACATCTAACACTTGTATTAATTTTTTATATTCACTTGTGCTAATTTATTCTTTTGTCTTCTAATAAAAGCCATTTTTCACTTTTCTTTAATTACCTGACATATACGTATATTAAAGCCTTCGTCAGATATTTCCATAAGATTAAATTCATCTAAAAAAACAAACACAAAACACAAAAAAACTATGTGTGATATTTTAGGCCTGACCATAAACAATTACAAAAGCTTTACTGAGCAGGCATCGGGGAGATAACTGCACACCTTGCATCAGATTTGGTGCACAGACGGAGCACTGCAGATTCTGAAGGAAATTGTAGTCCAGGACTCAGGCCCACCTGGCTGGTCTTGCTCTTTACACATTAGCCTTGTCAGCCCAGGAGCCTCCCTTTCTAGGCCTCTTTGAGGCCTTGGGCAGAGCTTCTCTTCAGGTGCCTTATAGGAGTGAAGAACAAAGGAGAAACCCTGAGGACACTTTTCCCCAGTCTGACTCAGTGCCCTGTACTTTTCCACTCCTAGCCCTTCCCCTCCACCCTCCTCTCCATCTCACTGTCCACAAACTGCCTGAGCCTTTTATTTGGGGGCTCCCTCCACAGAGAGATGATCCCTGTGTCTCTGCTTATCTACCTGACCCTCGACTGTGCACCGTTCCATGAGGGAAAAAAGGAACAGCAAGGAATTGACATTTTCTTCCCTTTTGTACTCTTTTGCACTTCATCAAAGTAAATGATTAAAGGTTAAATCTTTCCTTTTGGCTTGTGGCTTTAATTGGCTACTCTGACACCTGCCAGCCCAGCTCTGTCTCTCTCAGCTCACCTGAGCTCCTGACAATATGTGGTCATAAGATTCCACAATATTATTCAATAATCTTGTTCTTTTTCAAGACAAAAGACAGTTAACTGTGTAAAATTTTGTCTAATTCCTCATAGAAAACATAATAAATATCAAGAAAATAAATTTGAATTAAAATATTATTTGGGTCACTTGAGCACCAGCAAGAGGTCGTTCATTAATTTCTCATCCTAACTAACCCACAGAGTCATTGTAATAATGTCATTTCATTCTGCTTCCCAGAGCTTACATATAGGACCTTAACTTTAGTATCTTAACTTTAGCATTCATTAACAAACAGAATATTAATTCAAACTTTGAGACTATTGGTTACTCTTCAGAGTTATTGTGTTAGGTTGTTTTTATGTTTCTCTAAAACCTGAAAACTGGGTAATTTACAAAGAAAAGAGGTTTAATTGGCTCACAGTTCTGCAGGGTGTACAAGAAGTGTGATGCCAGCATCTGCTTCTGGTGAGGCCTCAGGAAGCTCACAATCATGGCGGAAGGCGAAGGGGGAGCAGGTGCATCACATGGCAAGCGGAAACAAGAGAAAGGTGGGGGAGGTGCTACACTTTTTAAACAATTAGATTTCCTGAGAACTCAGAGCAAGAATGAACTCACTATCACAAGGACGGCACCAAGCCGTGAGTGATCCACTCCCACAATCTAAACACCTCTCACCAGCTCTATCTCCAACATTAGGTATTACATTTCACCATGAGATTTGGAGGGAACAAACATTGAAACTTTATCAGTTCTGTAACAAATACCGAGGCAGCATAGTGCAAGGAAAGAGTACAGGCTCTGGGCCAAATGTTCTGAGTCTTCTGTTTGCTAGGCACATAACTCAGGACCAGTCATCACCACTAACTCTTGCATATCAAAAGATTGTTAGGAAGATTAAATGGGGCTGTTATGTAAACTGCTAGATGTTCTCATCCAAATTTCTTCTACTCATAAAGCTATACATAAACAATAACATGTTTACTGGATATTAGCAATAGTACATTGATTACTCTGGGCCACAATAGCATAATACCTACATTGAAAATACTGGTATTGTTCAAAATACTTTTGGAACAAACTACTTTGAAAATGCCTTCATAATCTATATATAAGAGAGCTATTTTCATTAATTTATAATCACATCTCATTTCTAAATACTTAATTTGCAAAACCGACTTTATTACCTGATTTATTTATAAAAATGTATATCAGATTATTTATTATTGAGTTCAAAGTCAAATTTGCCATTTAAGCCACCATTTAGGAGTTTATAATAGCTTTATTAAGGGGAGTTTTTCTCCGGCTTAGAGCAAATCATTTATCTAGAATGAGATAGAAATTCTGGCTCTGCCACCTCATAACTTTGTACCTCAAACAAGCTACTTGACATCTGATATTTGTTTTCTCATCTGAAAATGGGAATGATAGTGTAAATGCCATAGAGTGATATTAAATAAGACGGTAGGTATAGAAAACATAGAAGATAACTTGTTCATAGCAAACACCATGTAATTGAATTGTAGCAATTTTTACCACTCTGTTTTTTCATGACCTCTCTCTGACTTTGGGCTTCCTTCAAATTAGGATATGTTTAAACAATGTACTTTGCAAATAGTCATGGAAAAAATGATATTTAATACTTTCACGGAACAAACATTACCAGGGAGGCTGTTTGAAACCATTTGTTATATAAATCTTCATGAAGAAAATAATCTAAAGCTAATAATGTAATTGCATTATTTAATCAAAGTTGAACTTTTAATTCTTTACCTAAAAGAGTATTAATATGTACGTAAATATGTAAATATCCACTAATATTCACAGAAGGAAAATTTCATTAAAACATACATTAATTAAAAATCTCTTTACTTGCTTATTGTTAGATTTAATTGCTTGCTTTTAAATGTTTGAAAATTTAATGTCCAATTGAAAATGAAAAACATTTCTGAAGTCTGCAAGTAAATTTGATTACAGCTTCTATTTTAAAAGATGGTCTGTATCTATAAATGTGGAATTAAAGCATAAAGTTATTCTTCAAACTAACTTGCCAATATACTTCACAATTAAAGAATGTACATAACATTAATTATTGATTTTGTTCATTGTTACTTTTGTAGTAGTTAGAAATCATCTAATCTCCACAACTACTTATTTTATTACAAAATAACAACAGCTGAAATATTTTTTAAATCAGTTTTTAATAGGGTTCACGGATGAGGAACCATTAGACATCTAAGAACAATAGGGCAGAATCTTATGGAGGAAAAGCAGCTAAATCCAACAAATACAGACAATTATTTGTTTATACATTGTGATGGTTGGTTTGCTGTGTCAAATTGACTGGGTCACAGAGTTCCCAGGTATTTGGTCAGACATCATTCTGGGTGCTTTGACGTGACATTAATTTTAAAATGTGTACTAAATAAAGCAGATTGCCTTTCCTCATGTAGGTGGGCCTCATACAATCAGTTGAAAGCCTGAATAGAACAAGAAGACTGACTCTTCCTCAAGTTAAGAATTATTTCCTAACCAAAGTCATTGTCCTGGGACAGTGACTTTTTTTCCTGCCTTTGGGCTTGAACAGAAACATCAGCTTTTCCAGGGTCTCCAGTCTGCAGCCCTTCAGATGGAAACTACACCATCGCCTCTCCTGGTCCTCAGATCTTTGGACTCAGATTGAAACTAAACTATTGGCTCTCCTGGTTCTTCAGCTTGCTGACTCACCCTGCAGATCTTGGGACTTGCTTGGCTCCACACTCATAAACTAAACTAAACTATTGGCTCTCCTGGTTCTTCAGCTTGCTGACTCACGCTGCAGATCTTGGGACTTGCTTGGCTCCACACTCATGTGAGCCAGTTCCTTGTAATAAATCTCTTTTTCTCTCCATCACTTCCTCTGTCTCTATGTATTTATTACACACACACACACACACTCACACCTCCTGTTGGTTCTATTTCTCTGAGAACACTAAGACACCATGTGTCTCCTTTATAAAATGTAAGCAAACCAAAGTTAAGAACCATTTCTCATTTATTTTACTATTTATGTGTCTAAAATACACAGACTAGCACAAAATTGGAGATTCTGGCAGATTACAATTGGACTTGATGCTAGGAGTCAGAGGAAAGCTGATGGGCATGGCTAAGACCTGCATAGATGGAGGTGGGCAAAGCCTAAAGGGATGAGGAACTTAAGGAGGGTACTATTTGCCTATCAGGATCCTGAGCCTTCAGAGGTATAGGAGGGATCCAAAGAGCTAATACATAATTGCTGAACAAATGTATCTCCTTGAACTCAGATATGGGAGTGAGGTATCATGAGTTAACCATGCCAGGAGAATTCTGCACTGAATTTTAAAATTATGCAAACCTCTTCTATAAAACTTTTCAACAAACAATCTCTGACTGATCAAATTACTTATTCTACTGTGCATTTGACTTAAAAGTTAGATTTTAACCATAAGCTCTTTCAAAAATCTATAGTATAGTACAGGAAATAAAATCGTGTTTTCTAACTCAGATTTTACTCAAAGATTTGTACGTATCAATTTAATATGGATCTTTAAACATAATTCTTTTTGAGACAATTCCTATGTCTGCCACCCAGGCTGGAGTGCAGTGGTGCGGTCATAGCTCACTGCAGCCTTAAACTCCTGGGCTCAAGCGATTCTCTTGCCTCAGCCTCCCGAGTAGCTGGGACTACAGGCACAGGTACGTGTCACCAGACCCAACTATTTATTTATTTGTTTGTTTATTTAGTAGAGATGGGGTCTCACTATGTTGCCCAGGCTGGCCTCAAACTCCTGGCCTCAAGTGATCCTCCAGTTCAGCCTCCCAAAGTGCTGGAATTACAGGTGTTAGCCACTGTGTTAGGCCTAAACATAATTTCTAAATAAGTTTATTTAGAGTATTCTTATGTACGTGTTTGGGATTTAGAAAATAACTTTATATTAATGTACTTTTGGAGATTAGATATAATATGATCACTTTAAAAATATAAATGATAGAAATGTGATTATGAGTATTAGACGTGTATTGTGAAGGGTATTATTTAAGTTAAAAACAGCTTAACTATAGGCTTTGATTATTAAGCTGATGTAACTTCATACTGACATTGCTCCATGTGGATATTTTTTAAAAATCTATACAAAATGAAATAATGCTTCTCCTTCTCAGAAAGCATGGCATATTTTTGTTGTTGTTGTTGCTGTTGTTATTGTTAATTCTTTTTTTTTTAAAGTGATTGCCATGTTCTAAAAGTCAGCTGACTCTTTAACACTGTCAATATAATGCATCTCCTTTACAAAAGTATTTTAAAGAACAGTTTAAAAGCTCATAATAAAATTGCTTCTACTATAAGATGATCCATCTTAATTTCCAAATGTGTAGTGTTACAACAAACAGTAATAAACACATCTTAGTCCTATGATATTACCCAGACTGCATACTACTTTCTTATCTTCCACTCTTTTTTCTTCCTTATTTTTCAACACTTTGTCTCACTTATGGGCTGTACTTTACATTATTTGTTAAATTTTGGAAAATCTGTGAAGGAAAAGACTACCACCTTATATATTTTTCACTTTAATAGAATGTTTCAGCATAATGAAATAACAACAAATCAGAAACTAAAAGAAAGCACCACTTATAAATAACAAAATTTAACCCATTTATTCAAATAATATATATTGTGTGTTTTCTATGGACAAGGCAAGGAGCTGAATGCTTTATGTTCTTCACATATTTATTAATAAGATTTTAAATAGAACTCATATATCTCAATAACCAAAGACCCACCTATTTGCTAATTATACCTTAATATCTATTACCATTTACCTTAAATACATATATATTATGTATTAAAATCTTAAGAATAAAACCTTATATCAAAACCTTAAGAATCTGAATAGAAATTAGTTTTGATAAAGCAAGTTTTAATCTGAAAGAACCAAGAGCATGACTATGTCCTACACCTCACAACCTTAATTTTTAAACTGAATCTTTAAGTTAAAGAACATCTTTACCTATGTGCTAAAATTAGTCAATTTTCTGGAAGAATACAATTGAACCACAATCTAACACAAAATGCTAAGAGTTAATTTTAAAATAACATCATTCTCAGTAAACTATCGCAAGGACAAAAAACCAAACACTGCATGTTCTCACTCATAGGTGGGAATTGAACAATGAGAACTCATGGACACAGGAAGGGGAACATCACACTCCGGGGACTGCTGTAGGGTTGGGGGAGGGACAGCATTAGGAGATATACCTAATGCTAAATGACGAGTTAATGGGTGCAGCAAAACAACATGGCACATGGATACATATGTAACAAACCTGCACATCGTGCACATGTACCCTAAAATCTAAAGTATAATAATAAAAAAAAAATTAAAAAAAAAAAAAAGAAAGGCCCCCTGCTTTAAATTCCCAGCAGAGCCAAGTCATAAAATTGCACTTATTTCTCTGGTCCATTTCTTGGCAGGCAGGCCCTTCAGCATTCTGTAGCAACTCCCCAAACCTCAGCAATATCTTAGAGCATTTCCCATCCCAGTGCCTCCTAATAAAGTGCAAGACAAATTGAAAAAAATAATAATAAATAAAAATAAATTTTTACTTTGGTAAACAAGTATTCCATATGAACTTCTGATAAATTATTAAATTATTATTTTTGTTTTGAAAATACTTGGCTAGGTAGACATTGTCACTGGTTATACTTCACACTTTCCATTTTGTTTTCTAAAGACCTCTCACAATTTTCTGTTTCTTGTATTACCTCACAATTTTCTGTTTCTTATATTAACATTGCATTCAGCTGCATTCCAGCAAACACAAGAGCGTTATGTTCAGCTTGTTGACTTTTATACTGATTTACTTTGAGATCTCTCCTTTTAATTTTGTTATATGCTTCCCCAAGGGTATTACATTTTCATTTTATACAGTTAGATAGGCTAAATAAACTATAACTTTTTTATAAAAGAATAAGAATGTTTTCTGAAGTTTTAATGATAAATCAGTATCATAGCCAGCAATTGAAAATTAGAGAAATATGAATAAATGCATTTCTAATTCATATGCCTATAGTTCAAGAACAAATGTAAACATGCCTATAAAATTGAAAAAAAGAATTAAACCAAAAATAACAAATACTGACTTTAAAATAAGTTGTTTAAGAGGCTATGCATTGATTTCAAAAACGTCACCTTTATATTCTTTTTGTGTTATATTTTCAAAGACTACATTTCTGCCATTGTCTCAATTCTCTCTTTTTCTGGTATTTGTTTTGTGTAAATATTAGAGTTCCTCAATCTGTTTTACAATCTTCAGTAGTTGCTCTTTTATATTTATTTTTTCTTCATCTCTCAGTGCTGTATTGTGGATTATTCCTCAGTGCTAACCTCCAATTCATTAATTCTTTCTGCAGCTGTATCTTGTCAAATGCAATATTATTCCATTTTGCAAATTTCAATAACTAGATTTTTATTCCCAAGTTTTAAAGTATTTTTTCTATCTACTTTTAATCTATTCTTATTTCTTAAATTTAGAATAAACACATATGTTATAAAATTTTGTAACAATTTCTTCTACATAGAATTTATATTCTAAATGTATTTTGGCTATCTTTTTTATAATTAGATGACTTCTTATTTGGAATTTGGGTTTGCAGGTTGAAATTCATTTGTGTGCAAAGATTTTGTTTTATTTTTCTCTCTCTTTGTAGTGTCTCCTCTTTAGAATCATCCAGTAGTATTATGATTGGTGACACACAGCCCTGAACTGAAGTTATAATGGGATTTTGGCACTCTTGTACAATGAAGTTATTAGAAACAGTAATCTTGAAAACATTTAACCTATAACCAACAAATAATTTGGTTTAGTTACTAACTTCTTTAGGTTTACAGTTTATTATTTAGACTATAGTTACAGGTAGAAATTGATTTTGATTTTTTAAAAGAAAAATTGGGCTTGACTTTTTAACCTAATTTCACACTCAGCAGAAATGCAGCCCTTTTTAACTTCAGTTTGCTTATCTGTACTATGAGGATATCAGTGATATCTGTCTCACAAGAGTCTTATAAGGACTAACTGTGATCAAGGATGTACAACATATTACAGTGCCTGAAGCTAGGTTAAGGCTGAAAGATATTATTTTAAAAAATGAAGCCAGCTAATAAACTATTTGTTTTCCTTTAACATGGTCTAAATCTCTATTATCATTTACTTGTTTGACTTTCAATGTATATATACCCATCTATCACTGATATTAAACCTTGATTCTTCAAGGAAATAACATTTTTGATTCTTCAGCGCCTAGCATAGTGCTAGAACAAGTAAATAAATCAATGGAAAGCACATACACATTATTTTTGAGAGCTCCCAAATAGGAAACAAAATCTATTCACTGAAACATTAGACATTTCCTATGCAGTCAAAATCACCGTGGAATATTTTTATGTGTAACAATGAAAGGCATCTTAAAGATACTAAACAATCAAAAGAGCAAGGCTTTCCAGAAATGGGACGTTACGGTTAAAATACCTCTGAACCTGTAACATTTTAAGGAATTGCTATCAACCTAAGGGCACTCTGAGTTATTCAAAGCTCTCAAAGGTTTGGTACCATTAGTGAAAATTTCATCCTAAGGTAAGGAGAATCTTTTTTCCTCAACTTTTTTTTTCTCTTTTTCAGGCAGAAGAAAACATGTGATGGCATCCTTTTTCTCACCTTCTGATTTTCCTATCAAGTTGATTCTATACTGTACCATCTTGAGTTGTCTGAGCTCAAGTTCTAAATTATATTTCTGCTATATTGTTATATTCTTCACTGAGAAATTTTTTCTCTGATTGAGTCTCTGAAATGCATGACATAAGCAATTTTCATGGTAAGAAAATCACTAGCAAATATAGCCTTCTTTCACCTCTCAGGCACAGCAGCTGCTGACATTAATATCAGCTAGTCATTTGTTTATCATGGGTAAAATAGATTTCATATTGATTGATTTGACTCAGGACTATGGTATTCTAATTAAGATTGCTAAAAAGAACTATAGCATTAAACCCTAAGTTAAAATAAGCAGATATGCAATGGCACACACACAACTATATTCTGCTCCAATTCACAAGTAATTCCACACTACAGACAATGATTCAAGTTCATTCTCAAGAACATACAGAAGAGCAAAAATAGAGTTTAGATGATAAGAATCATATTTTATTGCTGTAATTTTCTTTCTTACTTTAGAATCACTCACTTATCAGCCATTAGCCTATATATCAAATATCCCTACTTTTTCTAAAGGCAGTTGAGTTTTATCAAAGCATTTCTCCAAAAACAATAACTAAAACCTATGGTAACAGACATTTAGCATAACATTCTTTTTTTTTTTTTAAATTATACTTTAAGTTCTAGGGTACATGTTGTCAGGCCTCTGAGCCCAAGCTAAGCCATCATATCCCCTGTGACCCACACACATACATCCAGATGGCCTGAAGTAACTGAAGAATCACCAAAGAAGTGAAAATGGCCTGCTCTTGCCTTAATTGATGACATTACCTTGTGATATTCCTTCTCCTGACTCATCCTGGCTCAAAAGCTCCCCCACGGAGCACCTCGTGACCCCCACCCCTACCAGCTAGAGAACAACCCCCTTTGACTGAATTTTCCTTTACCTACCCAAATCCTATAAAACGGCCCCATCCCTATCTCCCTTGGCTGACTCTCTTTTCGGACTCAGCCCGCCTGCACCCAGGTGAAATAAACAGCCATGTTGCTCACACAAAGCCTGTTTGGTGATCTCTTCACACGGATGAGAGGGAAACGTGCACAAGGTGCAGGTTTGTTACATATGTATACATGTGCCATGTTGGTGTGCTGCACCCATTAACTCATCATTTACATTAGGTTTATCTCCCAATGCTATCCCTCCTCCCTCCCCCTTCCCCCCACCCCATGACAAGCCCTGGTGTGTGATGTTCCCCTTCCTGTGTCCATGTGTTCTCATTGTTCAATTCCCACCTATGAGTGAGAACATGTGGTGTTGGGTTTTCTGTCCTTGTGATAGTGTGCTCAGAATGATGGTTTCCAGCTTCATCCATGTCCCTACAAAGGACATGAACTCATCATTTTTTTATGGCTGCACAGTATTCCATTGTGTATATGTGCCACATTTTCTTAATCCAGTCTATCATTGATGGACATTTGGGTTGGTTTCAAGTCTTTGCTATTGTGAATAGTGCCACAATAAACATACGTGTGCATGTAGCACAACATTCTTATTGCTAACTCTGAAGGATTCCTCCTACAGTCCCTGTTGTGTTTCTCATTGTCAAATGAGATGCAAGGTCATAAGTACACAGTACCACGTTACTGGGTTCAGGGGACAGGAGAGGGCAACGAGCCACTATTTTTTACTTGAACTCATTTTTATTTTGTCAGATATCAAAATATCTGAATATTGAATAGGCAGAATATTGTGTTCCCTGCTAAAAGATATTCTTGTTTGTATTTTCAATTATAAAGCATACATTTTTAAGAGACAGAACAAAAAAACAAACTTAACCTCCAACATGAGAACATACACCTTAATTGAAACTACAAAAATGCTGTCACTTTGTTCTTTAGTGGCCCAGCTACGAGGCTCTGCCTAACCCTTTGAATCTTCCAAATTTCCCATAAAATTCCTGAGAGGGCTTAAGTCTTTCAGTCAAGTCTAATTTAACTATGAATATATAGAGACAGCTGAAGACCGCCTACTCAGGTAAAGTGGAGACCTGAGGCAATTATCAGAGTAATTCAAGCAGAAAAATTTTCTACTGAGGAAGAGATAATGTTTGCTTGAACTATTCAGATTGGCCATCTATAATAATTAAATTCATTAACTCGCTCCTTCACTTCACTTTGCCTATGAATAACAGCCTTGTTGCTATTAAAAATATATACACCAGGCAACTCAAATATTTGTGAGTTTACAAAATACTCTATTGATTTTTTTGTAAAACAAGTTCACAGTTTTAATGAGCTATAGTTCCTAGAGAATTAGATGAAGGAGTCCCTGGAGGGGGTTGAGAAGATGGGGTAATGAAGGATAAACTACCAATGAGCTATTTTTGGTTCTCTAAGATCGATATTTCCATCTATGTGACCCCACTATAAATGTGTCATACACACACACACACACACACACACACACACCCCATTATACTATTTATCAGCCACCAAAAAAAATCCAGGTTAAAATTTTAATTTAATAACAATAATGATAAAAAATAGGCAAGCAGTTATGTTTTCTGTTTTTTTGTTTGTTTGTTTGTTTTTTGACAGAGTCTCACTCTGTTGCCAGGCTGGAGTACAATGGCGCGATCTTGGCTCACTGCAACCTCCGCCTCCCAGGTTCAAGCAATTCTCCTGCTTCAGCTTCTGGAGTAGCTGGGACTACAGGCGCACACCACCACGCCCAGCTAATTTTTGTATTTTTAGTAGAAACGGAGTTTCACCACGTTGGCCAGGATGGTCTCCATCTCCTGACCTCGTGATCTGCCCACCTCAGCCTCCCAAAGTGCTAGGATTATAGGCGTGAGCCACCGCACCTGGCTAGTCCTTTATCTTTTAAGGCAACAGACAGGCTCCTTCAAGTATGCAAGGGTTTAAAGACAAAGGTAAATATAAAATCTTTTTTAAAGAATAAAAATAAACCTTATTTATATCTCCTGGTTTCTAAACATGTAGTTGTGGCTCTTGTCCTTGTTGTTCTTCAGCTGTCACCACCCTCTCAAGGCTTCACTGTTACTGAAGCACTTCCAAGGACTCATCACATTTGATTCTCTTCAGCTTTTCCGTAACACCCACACCACTGGGGTCATGTTTGCTTACTTGAGTAAGAGATTTTGGCCAGAATATAGGTCTTGATGTACCTTGATTAAAAGGAAGTCAGAAGGGTTTCTCTCTGGAAACAAGTTTGGAAACTCTGGGGAGAAACTAATCAAAAAGAAGTGGAATCTTGATGAAATATCAAATTTGAGAAGTTTTTTTTTTTTTTTTTTTTAAATCAAGAGCACACTGATTTGGGTAGACACAGTACAAGAGGTAGAAGCACACAGAAGCAAGAAAGTTACAGTGACAGGACATAACTGTCTGAAGCCAGCTCTGATTCTCCATGAAGAAAACGACTCTGTATGTATCATGGATGTAATTACAAAACAGAACTTTCCTAAATCCACTGCCATTCAAGCTCAAGAGTAGCTGGTTGCTCCAAGTGGATGGGATATGATTGGAGTAGCTCAGACTGAATCTTGGAGAACATCTTACTATCTGCCATCTTCCACGTCAATTATCAGCCTTCCCAAGAGGGAGGATGGTTCTATCTGCTTGGTGCTGGTGCCAACTCAGGAACTGGTCAACAGGTGAAGCAAGCAGCTGCTGAATACTATAAAGCATATTGCTTGTCATCTACTTGCATCTACAGTAGTGCTTGCAAGAGACCACAAATGTTATTTGGAGGGAGAGATGGAAATATGTACTGCAACACCTTGGAGACTTGATTTAGTGTATGAGAAGATCAATCTAAGAAGAACACATTACTTTGTCCCTGATGAAGCATATGGAGTACTTGATATGGGTTTTCACCTGCCTAAGATTATGTATCATGTAAGACATTGATGGGCACACTCTAAAGTGTAACTTGGCTAAAATATCTAAACTTGCTGAAGATTTCCTGAAAAACTATGTTCAATATACCATATAAACAATAGTGCACTACAATTAATGCAAAAACAACATTCTGGAGATTGTGTATGCATATAATGACAAGAAAGGCTGAAAAACTTATTTGTCTAATGAAATAAGGAAAATAAAACCATTTTTTATTGAAACCAAAATAAGCAAAATAAGAAGAGACAGGTGACCTGTCATGAGTATTCGTGATGACAACAGTCAACAGGAATATGCCTGAGTTCAAAGTTAATTCAAACATGGGAAAGTTCCTATTCTGATAGCTACAGATACAACTTTCAGAGGGCTAGAGATGAAAATGCAAAATTTGTCATGAATTATTACTAACTCACTCCTCAATGGGTTATATTCATCTAATTGGAAGAATTACTCATAGTTTTAAAATATAGCCACAGCATACACTTTCTTTACTTCTAAAAACATGAAGCAAGAGAATGATCTTATCTCTGTTTTATGAAGCCAATCTAGCAATGAATCTCAAGTTGTTCCAGTTAGTCAAAGACAGAGGTTCAGGTCATTCCGGAGGTAGAGGAGGCATGACGAACGGCCATTTGTACCACTATTCACATTCAAAGAGGTTACTGTAAGTCTCCTTAAGAGAGATTTGGGAGCAAAAACTCAGAATGGTTATATTATGTAGCAAATTACATAATGGGTACTTTAAAAGTCATTTCATATCTATTGACATAGAGACCAGTTTTAGGACTTAGCAGAATGGTAATGATAGCATTCAATAATAAGGAATTAAGGTTCCAAATATGCACATGGTATGAACCAACAGCCATATACTATCCTGCTAACTGTGGCTACAAGTGCGATTGGTATCTTCTGCCAATAAAATATTCTCAATAAAGCCTTAGTATTATATTATATGTACGTATCTGTTTTTTATAATTGCCCTTTACATTTGGGTTTATCACACAAAGTAGTTATTTAGAAAGCATAATAAAAGCAAAAATAATGGCATGTAGCAGTATTATACTTTGCTTTTATGCTATTAAGTTTGATATTTCTCAAAATTACAAAAGTAATTTTTAATCTTTGGGTTTTTTCATACTAGAAAATACAGTAGTGTTTTCACAAAAGTACCTATACGGTGTTTTGAAGTACAACTCAATGGAATGCCTAGACTTCCAATGAAAAATCATTAAAAGACCAAATTAAGTGGGATTTTTACTTTATTTTACAAATATGACATCATGTAAAACTTAAATGATCCTCATTTTTAAACATAAAAACAAAAGTAATTCAAAAAACGATCCAACCCAATAAGACGTTAATTAAAATGAAACACTGAAAAATGAAAATGTGGTAGTAAAACTGGTGGTAAATAGAGAATCCATTTCAATTTTAAAAACAAACTATTGCCGGGCACAGTGGCTCACACCTGTAATCCCAGCAACTTGGGAGGCCGAGGCAGGCGAATCACGAGGTCAGGAGATCAAGACCATCTTGGCTAACATGGTGAAACCCCTTCTCTACTAAAAATGCAAAAAAAAATCAGCCGGGCGTGGTGGCGAACGCCTGTAGTCCCAGCTACTCGGAGAGGCTGAGGCAGGAGAATGGCGTGAACCCGGGAGGCGGAGCTTGCAGTGAGCCGAGATCGCGCCACTGCACTCCAGCCTAGGAGACAGAGAGAGACTCCATCTCAAAAAAAAAAAAAAAAAAAAAACACTATCAGTTGGAAATCACTTTTACAAAACAAAATGCAAGAATTTTAATCTTTGATAATATAAATAACAAAAAATAAATACTAGGAATTAGGGTTTGGGATTCAGAGGAGGATGTACTAAGTATGCTATTTTTAACACCTTACAAAGCAGGGATTTAATGAATGCTATCAAATTGGAACACATAGCAAAAAGAGCATAATGAAGCTAGGATCTCCATTTTTTCAGGATTTCTAAATTTTCATAACATAATAGGGATCTTTGAAAACCAATGTATCTTACAGTGAAGCAAAAATAAATATAACTTTTCTTAATATGGAAATATTATTTTATTAAAATGTCTATATATTTATATTTTCCACCTGCATATATGCACGGAGAGATTATTAAAATCATATTCACAAAGATTAATAATAGTTGTCAGGAAGTTGGGATTTGTTTAACTTTTAAAAATTTTAGTCTTTATATCGCTTTGGGTTGATTGAAATTTTTATAGTGAGACTCTATCAGAAGGTATTGGGAACACTGGTTTCCATAAGGAGAGGAACTGTGTTATCAGGGAACATAAACATGAGGAAATTGTTCACAGTTTCCTTGTCAGCAACTTTAGAATTCTGAATCTTCTGAATACCTTATAGTTGAAAAAAGTAAATTAAGTTAAAATCATTTTAGTGATTTTGTCAAATTTACACACAAAAAACACACAAAAAAGTTTTTAATATTTAATGCCAGTTGAAATTTAACGTCCAGTTTTACTCCAAAGACTCTATGGTTGTACTGATATGTGGATCTATCAACATAAAGTCTTGACAAAACTAACTTAAAAATAAATTCTTATAACGGATAAAAGGGCAGAAAGATTGTTTTTACATGAATAATATTATATAGCTATTGATCTCCATTTAGTCTGAAGATGTGCTCTGACTCTCTCTTAATTTGGCAGGCAAAGCAATGTCCAATTCAAAATAAGATGTTTTTGCAATGTGAAGATTCTGTAAAATTGTTTAGACTTGTACAAAAGTTTTATTCTCACAAGAGAGAATATAAATTACTCTGCCTGTTAAAAAGATATTCTGTATAGGTAAGATAAAGATGACAGAAGTGAGTCAGCTGGAGACAGAGCAAACAATAAAAAGGGAAATAAATATGAAGAGAGAAATAACCTTGTAAGATCAGATCTAAGCTCAATATGAAAGATTACATCTATTCTTATAAAACCCATTAATATTCCTCATAAAATAACTATGGCTTGGCCAATATAACATATAATTGAGGAGCTCTAAGGTGATAAATCTTGAGTTTGAACCTGATAAGTTTAAGAAAGCAATCTATAAACAAAAAAGCTTACATTCCTCAGAACAGCCTTATAAATACACAAAATAATTGTTATACATTTTCAAACATTTTGCTATATTTACAAGATTATCAGATTTACAAAATCTGAGTCACTAATAATGCCAATACAGTCTAAACAGAAAATATTTTTGATTTAAAATCTTTCTTGCACCTTAAGGATAAAAAGTGATAGATTTACAAATCAGTGTTATGTCCCTTGCCATTTTGATTGAATTTATAAGTCCTACTCTTTTAGTTTTAGTTCAAACTCCCGATTTATGGCCCCTAACTGGCTGCTTCTTCTATTGCTAGCTCAGTTTTTTGAAGTTCAGATTTTGTAATGAGTTATGCAATTTACTTTCCCTGTCTTTTTCTAAAGCTAAAATAACAAAAACAAACCAAACAAAACGAACATCCTGCTGCCTTTGCCCAGCTGTCAAGTTAAGCAGTCTTGATCAGTGGTGTTTTCACGTAAGGGCACTAACAGCTGAGTTTTCTCCTTAGCATCCACAGGATAAGAGGATCAACTTCCCTTTATTAGAAAGATATCTCTGCATTAAAATAGCAAAGTAAAGGCAGAATTGGTATTTATGCTCACTGCTCATTATCTGGCACTTATGATTTAGTCATAAACCAATGTTCCCGGATGGGGTTAAGATGGAAATGTGCTTCCGGCAGTTTCAACCAAGCACCATTAAAAAGCGAGCACAATTTCTAAAAATGATTAACGCTTGACTCCAGTTCAAGTTCTAATTCAGCAACATTTCCCTCCCTCAGCAACTCCTGCTCCACCAGGCTTAAGTAATTAAAGTTATGTTTAAATCCTGAAATAGCAGTATTCCAAAGGTGGGAAAAATGATCTTTTTTGGTAATACTTTAATAAAAAGAAATCATGGATTAGAAGCTTAGCACTGTTCGACATTGCCTTAGAAATTAATGCAACATAATTGTATTAGAACAAATTTTTTGCATTATAACACTTTTGGAACATAGCAATGAATTAGAATAATTTAAACTCATTATACAATCACTGATAGTTTCAATGACTCACTCTGGAAAATATAAGAATTTCTTTTTTTTTTAAATAGTAACATTATTTCCATTATGGACAAGAATTTAAAGTAGTTAAAATTTTGGTGACAGTTTTCTCTTTAAATATTTTTAAAATAGTAATTTAGTGTACTTAATATGACTTTTTCAACAAGAGGTTCTCTTTTTTCCTAAGCAATTCCAAGGAATTTAGCCACTTACTCTAGCAAGCTGTCAATCTTTTAGAGTCTTCTCTGAAACGATTTGGAAAATTGAGACACAAATCATCAGAGAATAGGCTCACCTATGATTTTTAGTGATTAACTCATTGGGGCAAACAAGAAACCAAGCTGAAACAGCCAAAGATTCATTCATAATGGAATGTAAATATGTAAGTAAAATTGCCTTCATTTTCTTAACATATAACAATAGATATCACCTGTTAACAATACTTTAATGACAAATCCCAAAATATCTGAAACTATCATTAAGAGAGAAGATAGCACTTGCTAGAAATTTAAAAAGAAAGGCACCAGGTTGTTTATACAAATACATGCCATTGCTGTAGCAACCATAAACTTTTTTCTTCCCATTATGTAAAAAGTTACTCATGCATTCAAATTTCAGATATATCCAACAAAATAGTTTAGAGCTTATTTTAATTTCAAAAAAATGGAGTTAACATTTTGCAGAAACTTATAAAGTAAGTAAAAAAGTTCAAGCTATTTTTTTCACTTCCTTTGGAAAAATGTTCAAATTCACAAGTCTTAAGTCATGACTTAAGACTTAAATTGATTTGTTTATTTAAAACAAAAGTAAAATAATCTATCCTTTGAGAGACACATTCAAAACATGTCCCTGTTGTTTAGGGTCTAAAATTTTTATTCTTGCTTTTTTGCTTATTATTATTATTATTTTTTTACAACTTGAGGCCACTTGTTGCTCAGAAGATCAAAATAAGGTAATTTACATATGTACTAGGAATATTCTAAATTGTTCTCTAATTGAATTAAACTTCTCTAGTAGACCTATTTTTCGTTTGAGTTGAATTTTTTGAAAATGAGACAAATAACATTTCTTATAACATTCTTCATGAATGATGTACTTTAAAATAATAAAGCTCATTAAAAAACAGAATTTGCCAAAACGTTGGATAATTTTGTGTGGTGATATTGAAATGCCATGAGTCAAGAATAGCCAGATGTTCCTCTATTATTTCATTTAAACAAAACATATATCTTGGAGGACTGAAAATTCCTGTTGGTGCAGGAAAATGTATAAATTTAATTTTACATTTTATATTTAATAGAATTAATTTTACATTTAATATAAATATATTAAATTTTAATATAATGTAAAATAATATAATTAATTTTACATTTAATATAAATATGTTAAATTTTAATGTAATGTAAAATGATATAATTAAATTTACATTTAATATAAACATGTTAAATTTACATTTAATATAAATTTAATATAATTAAATGTTATAATTTTGATTAAAATATAAAAAGTAATGTTAAAGTCAACTTAATGAAGTTTAATTATTCTTAAACTTTATTTTACAAATCTTTATATGGTTAGTCAATGTAGCTCTTGTTAATACTTTAAAGTGATTATTGCTGATTGTCCTAGGGTTAGCTATGCACATAGACATTGGAGCCAGATTGCCTGGATTCAAATCCTAGTGTTGCTACTTTCTGGTCTATTACCTTAGGGAAGTTACCTTTCAGGTTTATGCATTCTTTCATCATCTGTAAAATGAGATAATAATAATAGATCTCACTTCATAAAGTTATTGTGAATAGTAAATAAATTGATGTAAAGTGAATAGTTCCTGATATTCAGTAAGCTCTACATTTGTGTTTGCTATTATTACTACATTTTTATATTACTGATTTTGAAAAGATGATCAAGCACTGAAAGGGGTGTTTTAAATAACAGACTATGTCTAATCATTCAAATGAAGTGTCTATCATTGGATAGTAATAATGAAATAGCATAAAGTCCCTTATGAAATACTATTTCACTATTACTATATTAATAATGAAATTATCAATAGTGAAATAGTATAGTAATAGTGAAAGACACTATTTAAATGAATAGTGTCTTTCATTGTCTTTCATTTGGGAAACTATTCACTTACCTTATATTGCCATTAATTTAAGAAATTTTGGGTTTTTCTCACTTGAAACTGTCTTTAGAGTCATTCCAAAGCCAAATAAGGAAATCAATCTCATTATTCCCAGTGCTGCAAATAGTGTTTTTCAATTTAGTCATTCAATGTATGACTTGGCTTTAATCAATTAATATTACAACTATAATAATAAAACTCAAATTTACTGAATATTTTATATACCAGGTATAAGAATTTTGGGGTTATAATCTCATTTGATTAACAATTTGAAAACAAATTTTTTCCTCAATGAATAAAGATGCACATCATCAGGACATTATAAAATGTGATGAAAGCTCTGGAGGTGATTGCAACATGTGACCTAGAAAGGTTCTGCATTGTCCTACAACTTATTGTCATAATGACCACTGAAGCTAAGAAAGGAACACATCTCTGGATCTTGTATATTACAGTATTTTGGGTAAAATAGATTGTCATATGACTTCAAACTCAAAAGTCATCAGTACCTTCAACTCACATGAAAATCATAAGTATTAATGAATCAAAAACTGAAATAACTCTTACTTTGTTTAGGCTGCACTTTTCCCTTTTGTTTAATTGCTTTAGAAAGTTAGAATAGTATATGGGAATATATGACAATAGATATGCTTTGGTACTAATGACTATCAATGACCCACAATAGAATAATCTGTTCTTTAAAACTTTGCTAAACTATCCTAAAGTATAACTTTTAAGCCTCTCTCCTCCATTGGTTAAATGGAGATAACACCCATCAAAAACAATGAATAGAAAACACATGACACAGTGCCTTGCACATAGTAAGAGCTTAATAAATAATAACTGCTATTAATTAATGTCCATTTTTAAGTCACAAAACTTGCATCTGAAAAACAAATACACAAACATGTAAGACTGTTTCTTTACTATATTCAGGCCCTTCTTGGTCTTTAGTTATTCATTATATCATATGGAAAACTGAGACAATCTGGTAGTTTTTTCAAAGGGAAAAAATATCTTCATGTACAAATACTACTGATATTGCTGTGAAGGCAAAGCTGTTGAGGAGAAATTAATTTTGCAAAGGGGACAGAAATCATGAGAAAGAAATACAAATCATTAAGATTTGGATATAGAAACAAACTTAATATAAACTACCAAGAATGGCTTTAAGTATAGTTTTCTTTCCTCTCATTAAGGTTTTCTTGTGCTGTATAATTGCTGTTATTCATTCTGTGGTCACCTACACAAGACCAAACCCATTCATATGTAGGGTGGCTGCAGTTTTTAGACAGTCTCATTTTTATGCTTGAAAAAATGAAAATATCTGAAAATGCAGTAAAAGTCATCCACAATACTAAAGTTATATTACAATGCTATTCTTAAGGTTATCATAAAACAATAGCTCATAAAAAAGATCTGTGGCCATGACATAAAACTTACCAAATGCCACAATGGTTCTCCTTAATGATATCCCTAAACTTAAGGGATATTATGGTGTTTTAGTAACTCCTGCAGCTACAAAAGTTCATTGTAAAGAACAAAGGTGCTAAAAGTCTAAGGTAATCAGTTTTCTCCATTTCTCTGAGTAATTATTAGAATAATAAACTCCAACGAGAGGTCACATATTGCCTAATGAAATAGTTCCTCTGAAACAGGGGCTACAGTAACTCTTGCCAGTTGAAGGAGAAAGTCGTATTAAACCAATGTAATTACTACAGCCTATCAGTGCTGTGTGATGACGGGCGCACTTTCCACATTGCAGGCTGGATAGTCCCTTATGCAGTGAGTATCCAGTGAATTTGTCAAATGATAAAGGAACTGTTTTAGTATGAAACATCTTTGAATAGGGTAGATTTTCAGAGTATTAAAACCACTAAACAGAACAATTCAAACAGACATTCTCAGTGTCCTCTCATGATAGACTCACAGGTAGAAGGAAAAAGACATCCTTGGGTCTAACTTCATCCTCTTGTTACAGGGGAAAAAAAAAAAAAAAAACAGCAAAAAACACACAGATATCTGAGGTTATGAGCATCTAAGGATAGCAGAGAATTTCAAGGACAAGTGAAAAGCAAGGTGTACATTTTCTAACTTCCAGTTTATTGTTCTTCTGGTTGTTAAATCCGATACAATTTACACAAAAGTTAAGATATTGAATCTTTGTGGTCTCTTCTCTCTTGGCCAGCATCAATAAAAATAGTACTCAAAGAAACAAGAGAATAATATCACAGCAACAGAGTGCAACTCCATCATGGGGTTTCAGCCACCTTCTCTACCTCCTAATCTTAAAACCAGAAAGACAATAAAAGTTTTCAATAAATAAGGAGATCTATTAAGATTTTAAACATGTGACAATTTGGACCTTTGCTCATATTTCATCCTCTGAAATATCTAAGCTGAGGTCAATTTTGAGGTTTGAAACATCTGACCAATAGAAATTAGTCAATTTAACCCCTTCAGATCCCCATCCCTTCTTTCTTTCTTTCTTGCCAGCACAGATTTAAGTTTCACATTTTTTTAATATAAAAGGGAGTACTTGAAAAATTGGAACTTAAGATATTTACCGGCGTGGTGGCGGGCACCTGTAGTCCCAGCTACTGGGAGAGGCTGAGGCAGGAGAATGGCGTGAACCCGGAAGGCGGAGCTTGCAGTGAGCCGAGATTGCGCCACTGCACTCCGGCCTGGGCGACAGAGCAAGACTCTGTCTCAAAAAAAAAAAAAAAAAAAAAAGATATTTACCACACCATGCCATATTTATTTGTCAAAAGTGTACCCTGTACTAAGTACATATGTCTGAAAACTACAGAGGTCTATCCCAGGAAGAAGTAGATTAATTAATTTGAGTTCTATTATTTGAATTAGGTGCTAATTTCTTATTATTAGTTGTACTTAAACTTTAATTTTCTAAGCCTACCTAAAAACAGGATTTTTGTTTTTTTATCTACCCTTTCGTTTGTATTAAAATGCAATCTATACTACCAAGGTGGTAAGACTTCTGAATATAAATTGAAACCAATATTTAAGAAATTCATATTATCCTAATGTAATATTCCAAAGATTACCGGTATAGTTATGCTCGAGGGACTGATTCTGCTAGCTACAGAGCTAAGATAACAAATAAAACAAATTTGAACTCTTTCGGTGGGCTCATGGTGCATAATAATGCTATTTTTTGTTTAAATTTCCAACCAAAAGCTTTTCATGTTAGATTGGTGCCTGGATATGCACAAGATTTGAGAATAAGTACTTTTAAATAAAACATCTATAATATCCTGCATAGTGAAACAGTTCTTTTGGAAAACATTGTCTCTATACTACAAGTGATAAAACAGAGACAACAAATTCACATGCTCTAACATGTGCAAATATTAGAATGAATATTTGAGGAAAAGCTTGGTATTCTATAAAGGGTATTTAACTGATGACTCTAGGAACCTGAGTTCTCATCTCAGTTCTATCCCCTTTCTCTGAACTTCATTTTCTTCTCTATAAAATCGGAGAAGTTATACTAGATAGTCTCTGGGATTTACTTCAGCTCTGAAATTCTGATGCCCTACTTAATGCCATACACCAACACATTCTGAAACAGAAGTACCACAGAAGGCAGTCTTGCATTTTGGATGAAAAGTCTTGGATACAGGAGATCTAGATTCTATTCTTGGAATTTTCATGAGCCAGTTTTGTGAATTCGAACAGTTTCTTAATCTCTCAAAATTTCAGTGTTCTAAAACAGGGATATCATTATCCGTCTACTTCCAGTGCTTATTCTGGAAAACACAATTTTGAAAATAGGATAATATAATACTTTTTTTTTTTTTTTTTTTGAGACGGATTCTCACTCTGTTGCCAGGCTGGAGTGCAGTGGTGCGATCTTGGCTCACCGCAACCTCCGCCTCCTGGGTTTAAGCAATTCTCCTGCCTCAACCTCCTTAGTCGCTGGGACTACAGGCATGCACCACCACGCCCAGCTAACTTTTGTATTTTTAGTAGAGAAGGGGTTTCACCATGTTGGCCAGGAAGGTCTCAATCACTTGACCTCATGATCTGCCCACCCTGGCCCCTCAAAAGTGCTGGGATTATATGTGTGAGCCATCACGCCCGGCCTAAAACATCTTTTTAATGTTAAGATGCTATCATAATGAACTGGAGAGGTATTAACATTTATTGTGCTAAGACTGAATAATGACAGACTTTATTCTAGCATTTAAAATTTTTGAGGCTATGAAAATGGATGGTAATGCAGAAACAATAGATTTATATTTGCAACTCACCTTTCTATGTATTTAGGACTTTAAAACACTTAGTCTGTGGTTCTCTCAAGTAAAAACATTTAAAGTGTTGCTCTAATTTAATTCACGTTATTTGGTTTGGAAATTTTTATATTTGAAAGCCCTAAAAGTTAGTCTGAGGCCATAACCTGAAAAAATATATTTAAAAAGATATTCATTTTCAGGCTAACCTGAATGTTTAGATGTTGAAAAATAACTGTTTTAAAAAACAGCCTTGTAACTGTTTGCTCTGTGTCACCTTGCATATAATGTTGATTACACCAATCTCATTTGCTTATTGTAAGTTTCAAATTCCACTGAGCTTACATCATGAACTTTGATGGATGAGCTCGACTGTTGTGTCTGTCTGGGCAGGTGTGAGATAAATTGCTGGGCAGGCTATGATCTCTGGGCAAATTACTCTCCTTGACTACAATATATATCGATGAGATGTGTCAGTGTTCATATACACACTTGTCAGTTGCATTATCCAGGTGATGAAAATACAAGTTAAGGGACCATCAAAATGAAGAGGGAGAAATTCACTGTGTCATAAGAAATTAGTAAAAGGACCTTCACTGTAAGCTGGAAATATGATAAGGTAAAACCTTTGATAGGATTTGATAGGAAAAAAAATCAAACCACTTAGTCAAATATAAGTAATTATATTTTTTCCCCTTCATCTAAAATTCATTTTACTTAATACAAGTCAAAGTGAACATGACAATAATTTAGAGTTTTTACCTGAGAAGGAACAGGTGAACAGGCTTATAATAATTTAAATTCGACATATTTTCACCATTCATTCAAATTAACATTTTTATTATTTTGCTTTAACACAGAAAAAATAAAAAATATAAATATTGTTCTAGGGATAAGTTCTTTAGAATATATAAATATTTTATTCAGAATCTTTTCAGCAGATGTTCAATCTGTGTGGTCAGGAGTCAGACACTGTTCTAGGCACTATAGATACTGAAGATTAATAAAGTTAAAAACTAGTCAAGAATGGCTTCTCTACTACAACTTGCTTTTATAAAATAGTCCTTGCAGGTTTCTGCTCCTTAATAAAACCATGAGCTGATTTTGACTTGAATAGATAGAGTAGTAGACATGCAACACAAAAAGAAATCTATATTCAAGGAAATAACTCATTTCAGGAGAAAGCTAGAAGGTTCCCAATAAGTTTTTTTCCAAACTAACTCCTAACAATATCCTTGTTCTCCCTACAGCCCAAAAGGGTAGTTCTATACCTCTACTAGGCTAGACTATTTAAATCTAGCACACTGATGGAGATGCACAAAGATAATTATGAGCATGAGTGTTTAAAAGGAATTTAGAAGCTGTCATAAAATATGATAACAGTCTTAAGATTGGAAAAATAGTCTAAATTTTCCAATAATTGATCTTTCTATCCCCATTGTTATTGCCCAGTGAAATATATACCTCCATATCCTTTATTTTGTTTTTCCCACATAGATTTTATTCCTAAACACTGGTGAAGAATCATGTCTCAAAAGGATTAATCACTGTCTCACAAAAATACATCATGCAAATATGACTTTATCTATTTACATTCCTTAAATCCAGTATCTAGGTCAAAAATTAAAATATTTTATTATGTTTTCTAGGAATTATGTATTCTTTAATATTACAAGTACCACCAATCCAAATTTTCAAATTTATCTTAGTAAATACAAATTAAAATTTCTAAATCTTGTGCCAATTTTAATTTAAAAAGAAGAGTTACACCTCATCTTAATTATGCCAAGTTTCTAATGCATTGGATTCTTCATAAAACTCTCAAACTTATTTTTATAAAAACATACTTTAATTCTATATTATTCTTTTTCATGATACAAAACAAACCCAAAATTAGTAGAAATAAATAAATAATAAAGATCAGAATAGCAATAAATGAAATTCAGACTAAAAAAATTAGAAAAGATTACCAAAACATAAAGTTGTTTTTTTGAAAAAATGAAATAAAATCAACCAATTCTTAGCTAGGACAACTAAAAAATAAAGAGAGAATATTCAAATAAAATCAGAGAGGAAAAAGGAAACACTGCAACTGATGTCAAAGAAATACAAAGGCTCATCAGAGACTGTAACAAACAAACTGCACTATTATATGACAACAAATTGGAAAGCCTAGAAAAATGAGTAAATTCCTGGACACATAAAATCTACCAAGATTCAACCATAAAGAAATAGAAAACTTGAACAGATCCATAATGAGTAACAAGATTGAAGCAGTAGTAAAATGTCTCCCCACCGGCCAAAAAAAAAAAAACCCAGGAGCTAATGTATACACTGCTGAATTCTACCAAACATTTAAAGAAGAACCAATACCAATTCTACCCAAAGTATCTCAAAAATTGAAGAGGAGTAGATATTTCCAAATTCAGTCTGCAAGGTCAGCATTACTCTGATACCAAAATCAGAAAAAGATACAACCAAAACAAACAAACAAACAAAAAACCTAATAGGCCAATATCCCAGATGAATGTAAATGCTGAACTCCTTAAAAAATACTAGCAAATTGAATTCAACAACACATTAAAAATTATTCACATGATCAAGTGGGAACCATCCCAGGGATGCCAGATGATTCAACATATACAAATCAATAAATTTGATACAATACAGCAACAAAATCAAAGACCAAAAACAAATGATCACTTCAATAGATGCTGAAAAAGCATTTGATAAAATTCAACATCATTTCACAATAAAAACCCTCAATAAATTGGGTATAGAAAGAACATAACTCAAATGGTAAAGGCTATATGTGACAAGCCCACAGCTAACATAATATGGAATGTGGAAACAAATGAAAGCCTTTTCATTAAGATCAGGAACATGACAAGGATGTTCACTTTCACCACTTTTACTCAACTTAGTAATGGAAGTCCTAGCCAAGGCAATTAGGTAAGAAAAAGAAATAAAAAGCATACAAATTGGAAAGGAAAAAGTCAAATTATCCTTGCTTGAAGGTGCCATGATCTTCTATTTAGAAAAACTTAAAGAATCCACTAAGAATTCTGAGAACTGATAAATTTAGTAAAGTTACAGGTTAAAATATCAACATACAAAAATCAGTAGCTTTTCTATGTTCTAATGGTGATCAGTCTGAAAAAGAAATCAAGAAAGTAATTCCATTTACAATCACTATAAATAAATAAAACAAATCTAGGAATAAATCTAACGAAGGAAATAAAAGATCAGATCGCTGCAAGGAAAACTGTAAAAGACTGATGACAGAAATTGAAGAGGGAACACACAAAAAAATGAAAAGAGAGCTCATGTTCGTGGGAAATTGGAGAATTAAAATCATTCCAATGTCCATCCTACCCAAGGCAATCTACAGCTTCAATGCAAAAATACCAATAATGATTTTCACAGTAATAGAAAAAGCAATTATAAAATGTGTATGGAACCACAAAAGACACCAAATAGCCAAAGCAACCCTGGGCAGAAAGGACAAAGTTTAAGGCATCACACTTCCTGACTTCAAAGATTACTACTAAGCAAGAAAGTAACAAAAACAACTTGGTACTGGCATAAAAACAGACTCACAGACCAATGGAACAGAATAGAGAACCCAGATATAAACTCATACTTTACACCCAACTCATCTTTGACAAAGGCACCAAGAACATACAAGGGGGAAAAGACAATTATTTTCAATAAACAGTGTTGGGAAAACTAGATAAACACATGCAGAAGAATGAAACTAGACTCCTCTTTCACCATATACACAAATATCAACTCAAAATGAATTAAAGACTTAATCATAAGATCTGAAACTATGAAACTATTAAAAAAAGTGAGAAAATGCTACAGGAACTTGGTCTGGAAAAAGAGTTTTTAGAAAGAACTCAAAAGCACAGGCAACAAAAGCAAAAATAAACAAATGGGATTACATTAAGCTAAAAAGCTTCGGCACAGCAAAGAAACCAATTAAAAAAGTGAAGCGACAACTTACAGAATGGGAGAAAATATTTGCAAACTATCCATCCTCCCAGGAATTAATAACCAGAATATGTAAGGAACTCAAATGACTCAATAGGAAAAAAAAAAAAAGTCTGATTTAAAAATGGGAAAAAGACCTGAAAAGACATTTCTTAAAAACAAAACAAAATACAAATCATCAACAGGAATCTGAAAATAAAAGCTCAACAACATTAATCAACAGGAAAATGCAAATCAAAATCACAATAAGATACCATTTCATCCCAGTTAGAATAGCTATTATCAAAAAGACAAAAAATAACGAGTGTTGGTGAGGATGTGGAGAAAGGGGAACATCTTTACACCATTGGTAGGGATGTAAAACAGTAGTCATTAAGGAATAGAGTATGGGGGTTCTTGAAAAAACTAAAAATAGAACTACCTTATGGTCCATCAATCACTCTGCTGGGTATACAAACCAAAGAAAGAAAATCAGTATATCAAAGGATATCTGCACCGTCATGTTTATTGCAGCCCTATTCACAATAGGCAAGATATAGAATCCAGTGTCCATCAACAGATGAATAAAGAAAATGTAGTATATATACACAGTGAAATATTATTCAGCCATAAAAAGAATGAAATCCTGTCATTCACAGCAACATGGATGGATCTGGAGGTCATTATGTTAAATGAAATAAGCTAGGAACAGAAAGACAAATATCACATGTTCTCACTCATATGTGGGAGCTATAAAGGTGAGTCTTATGGAGGTAGAGCGTAGGATGGTGGTTACCAGAGGCTGGGAAGGGAAAAGGGTGGGAATTAAGAGAAATTGGTTAACAGGTACAAAAATACAGTTAGATAAAAGGAATATGTTTTAGTATCTGATAGTACAGTAGAGAAATTATAGTTAACAATAATTTATTACGTATTTCAAAATAGCTGGAAGGGAAGAAATGTAATGTTCCAAACATAAAGAAAGGATAAATATTTGAGGTGATGGATATCCCAATTACCCTGATTTGATCATTACACATTGCGTACATGTATCAAAACATCACATGTATTCCCAAAATACGTACTATTGTGACATATCAATGAAAAAAGGGTCTGACATAGCATCATTGTGAATTTGTTCGGTCATTACAATATTAATATTGTGCATTGTCTTGATGCAGGAAGACTCTGAATAGTTCAAGTTTACCTTAAGTGGTGCTATAGTGTGAATGTTTCTGTCCCTCCAAAATGCACATGTTGAAACATAATCTCTGATTTAATAGTATGAAAAGGTGGGGACTTTAGGAAGTGATTGAGTCATGAGGGTGGAGCCCACGAATAGGATTAGTTCTTATAAAAGAGGCCTAGAGGCTTGTTGGCTCTTTTCACCACATGAGGACTTACCAGGAAAGCACCATTTTTGAAGCCCATGGTGATCAAATATTTATCCTCCATTTGAAATCAAATCTACTGATGCCTTAATCTTGGACTTCCCAGCTTCAGAACTGTGAGCAATTAATTCCTGTTTATAAATTACCAGGTCTAAGGTATTTTCTTATAGCAGCCTGAACAGACTAAGGCAGGCAGTACCCAGTTGAAAACTGAATGCAGTTTCCTTGGAAACATGCCGACTAACAAAGCATTAAAAAACAAAGAACCCAAATGATATGTATAGAAGTCTAGCTCCTTTTGGACTAGGTAGCTGTGTGTGATACAGAAATGTCAAGATCAAATTAAATTTTACAAAATGATAAATTCATCTGATTTAAAGTTAAGACTAAAGATTCTAAGGCCTTTATTACTAACTGAATGCTTTAAAGCCAATACTGAATTTAGTCAATTCGGCTATATAAAGTCAAATATTTTCTTTTTTACAATTGCAAAATATTGAATCTATCAAGACCTAGTTTTGTTCATACTATTTGCTTTATGGTGATACAATATTGCAATAACTAAAAATTCAAGCAATAATAAATCATAGAAATTTAAGAAAATATAAAATAGACAGCAGTGCTGCTGCTGGTTACCAAGAAATAATGAACACTTTATAGAGTATACTGCAATAATATCCTGGGATGAAATGACTAGAATTTTAAACTCTAACAAAATTTTGAATTTTCCTTAAAATGTTGTGATAAATCTGATTGCCCATTCAGAAAAATTATGCTATAGTAACAGGGGAGTATCAATGTTCCCATTTTGCCCTTTGTATTCACATGAAATTCAAATAAAGGCATAACAATGTTAAATACTTTGGTAATAAATATCAATAAATACATAACACTAACATGTATTGAGTTTTTGCTATATGTGAAGCATATGATCTTCATAACAATCCTATTTGATAGGTATTATTATCACTAATTTACAGACAAAGCAACAAATATTTTGGGAGTTTAACTAAATTTCCCGTAGTTACATGGTTAATAAACAGATGGCCTGGAATTCAAGACTGTGGTCCAGTGCATTAAAATTCACACTCTTTCGCCTTAGCATGTAAATGCAGAAAATGCAGAATATAGCAAATACAACTCTGTGTGTGTGTGTGTGTGTACCTAGTATCTTTGGACAAGTAGAATAATACAAATTATAAGACCTACTAAGAATAATTATTTGTGGGATACTCTGGGAAACATCGTTTTGATAATTTTGAAACTAAATGAAGGCAGATGTACAACTTTAGATAATAATAATATTCTGTTCAGTTCAAATTACAATGAACCTTCAAAATTAGGATTGTTTGGATATACTCATACATTTTCTAGTGGCTACACATACATATACGTATATTTCTGCATTTGAGGAACAATATATATCCGAATCAATTACGACACCATAGGAAGCATTTCTGAGTTAGGAGAACTGATTGTTCGTTGTTCCTTGTTTTGGAAAGAGGCAGAAAAGCTATCATATTCAATTTCTACCCTGTTGCATATTTTACCCATTAAACTATCAAAGGTTTTCATAGTCCTCAATACTAGCTAACCTCAATCTCTGCTGATCAGAAAAAAAAAAAAAAAAAAGCCCTTCAAGGTAGTATCAGAGTTTCAATCAAAAAATAATATATCAATCTTAATGACCAGTAAATAAATTTATCAGATAATATTCCACTAAGCTAGACATTATTTTCTGCAGAGTGATTAGTTACATTTGAGGAAGTCCTCTGAAAATCTGAAAAGACTATATTGTCAGCCCCGTCATTTGGGTACCATAACCCATAGCAACCATTGCATGTAGATTAAATAATCCATAGCAACTGCAGCAAGTGTGAAATGCATACGTGAAAAACATCTTTGAGGTTATAGTGACATGCTAAAATGCTAATTTTGTTCAATCTAGCAATCCAACTAGAGAGTAGTTTCAGAATCTAGAATAATGAAATGATTATGATCAGTCATTTTCTACCACAGAATCACAAATTTTATCTTTAAAAATAAGTTAAAAAATATGTGTATGCATATATATGTATATATTATTATATATATGCACATGTTCTTTTTTCCTTCTCACATACATATTAGATTAAGTTCATTGGCAGAGATTGTAACATGGCAACACTGGTAAAAAAGAAACTTCTATAGTGCTAATTAAAACCAGTAAAATGAGGCCAGGCGCGGTGGCTCACGCCTGTAATCTCAGCACTTTGTGAGGCTGAGACGGGCAGATCACGAGGTCAGGAGATCAAGACCATCCTGGCTAACACGGTGAAAGCCCATCTCTACTAAAAATACAAAAAATTAGCCAGGGGTGTTGGCGGGCACCTGTAGTCCCAGCTACTCAGGAGGCTGAGGCAGGAGAACGGCGTGAACCTGGGAGGTGGAGCTTGCAGTGACCCAGATTGTGCCACTGCCAGGCCAAGACTCCGTCTCAAAAAAAAAAAAAAAAAGAAAAAAAAAAGTAAAATGAGTATTTTTTTCCAACATGCTTGTAAGTTTCTCATTTTATCCAAGCCTCAATTAGCAAACAAGTAGAAATTTTCTTCTGTTTAGATGAAATCCTGACATTTTATTTTAATATCTTTATTCTAAAAATAGGTAAATATGATAATAAGCAATAAAAAATGATTTTTACAAAAATAAAAAGTTGTTTTACATTTAATGTCTCCGATACTTATCTTGTATTTGGAGGCCTATAGTGGATTTTAGAACACAAATTATAGTGATTAAACCTTTGAATTAGATTTTTAAGACTTCATTTTTATTTATTCACTTAGTTATATTAATAGTGTATTCATACAAACAATGTTCTTAACAAGTACTTAGAATCCTGAAATTCTAGCGAACTTAGAATGATGAAACCAGAGACAGCCTGACCCTTGGAGGGAAAAATATCTGGCATTTTAATACTAATTTACTGAAGTCACCTTTAAATACTAGTTTGGGCAACCTAAACAAAATTACTTAACCATATCGATCCTTTAGTTTTCTTATATGTAAGTATGTTTTCTTACACTCATTTTTCAAGGCTATTTGGAAGGTTAAATAAAAGTCATACATGAAGTTTCTACGTCCAATATATGGTGCATCATAGGTGCTCAATTATAATGGCCATTATGTGTGGCAAGAAGATGTATTCATTCAAGGCATTAATTCTAGTCATCTGACACAAAGCCAGGTTATAGGCCTGATCCAGCAAAAAATTTGCTTTCAGGAGAATAATTTTGATTAATTTAAGAGTGATAGTTAATGAATTTGGTTACCACTCCCCGCCTCCTGAACACACACACACACACACACACACACACACACACACACACACACACACACAGCAGACTACTAAGCTTTTAGCTTTCTTCCTCTGGAAAGCTTTGAGGAAAGAGCTTGAATTTACAGTTAGGCACTTCCACTTAGTAGTTCTCTAGAGAGATATTATCTTTTTTTAAAAAAACACTTTCTAAATGTAGTATTATATGGTTGGTAAAAATTGGATATCAGACTATGTATTTTGGGTTGGTGAAGATTTGTCTAAATATTTCTTTTGAATTGAGAGATTCGAAAAGTTCCTGACAGTGAATTCTCAAGAAGCATATGACTGTTTTCAGGACTATTCATCCTCAGAAGGTTCAAAGCATAAATAATTAGATCTTAGTTAAATGGAAAGTTCTACTTACCAAAGGAAAGTTCTTTCATTTCAACTGAAAGATAATTTTGTATAGAATTAGATATTAAACAAATATGCAGATTCTTTTTAATCATAGATAATTCTGAGACAAATGTCTCTTGAATTTCAACTCATATGTATTTGAATAGTGGGACTATACTTGTCTCTCTCAAACCCTGAGATGGTTTATTACCACTAAAACAAATTTCGTTATCCAATATTTAGTCTGAGAGAGGCATAGCATACTGCATAGTTAGTAGTATACTAGACTTAAGTTTGGCATTTTGGAAGCTGCAACTCGGCTATAGTATTAACTAGCTTTGAGACTTTAGCCAAAGAACATTAGATAAGCCACTTGAAAACTCTGTAACTCAGTTACCTTATATGGCAAATTTGGGAGTTAAATGGGCAATTTCTACAGTCCCTTCCAACTGACAGAAAAATGCTAGCAGCAAGCCATGTAAGATGCACAAAGGGCATATTACTTTTTTCTTTTTATATTAATTTTCCTTCCACAGGGAACCAAGTGTAAATTCCACCATCTATAGCATGCATCTGCCATACAGTGAGAACAGAAAATGGGAAAGTAACGGTAGTCTAAAGCAATATGACAACCTGAGATCTGATACTCTGAAATACTTTAAGTTTTTTTTATTTTAGTTTAGTTTAGTTTTTCATTCTTTTTAAAGTATAAGTGCAGTGCCCTTTGTTACATAATACTTAACTCCAAAGTACTGCTACATATTGTTGGGGTAACAGGAAATCTCTCTTGCTGACTTTCTAGGATTTTCAGAAGCACTTTATTTCAGCAATCACAGAGTGCATACCACGCATTCCAAGACTGTGAAAGCATGTGTGTTCTTCACTATTTAGGAAGAAAAACACAAACACATTATAATAATAATGCATTGTTTGGCCAACTCCAGCTAAATATATTGGAAAACTTTCTTAGAGATTTCCAATAATTTGAAAAAACTTGCCTATGAACTACATAGCTTAGAAATGGCAAGAAAATTAAGAAAAAGTTATGTGTGTGAATATTGCATGAAATATATGTAGATAGTCACCTATTTTATCATATACTACCACCAAATATGCACAAATATACACCACCAAAGATACACAAATTTTATAAGAATAAAAAGTAAAATTTTATAAAAATGTACTTACAAATGCAAAGACTACATGGCATCATTTGCAGTTGAGATAAATGTTAACAAATGTAAAGATGCATTATTAAATCATAACTACATAAAATTAACTATAATTCATACTATCCTACTGTAATAATTTTGTAGTTAACCACTTGTTATTGGAGTGAGCTCAGTGTGACACTCATCGTAGTCACATGAACAATTCATCTCTCCAGTAAATTGCATATCACAGCAAAAAAAAAAAGATATCTTGCACTTTTCTGTACTTTCATTCTATGTAATGCAATATCAGAAACCTTAAATAACACCAAGGGACCTATACACAGGTCCCCTGGTAATGCTAGGATGAAAGTGCTCCCAAGAAACGCAGAAAAGCCATGACATTTTGTGGTTGAATTTCTTGATATGTATCACACAATGAAGTCTGCGGCTTCATTTGCCTGCCATTTACAAATAAATGAAACCAGCATAAGGACTACTGTAAAAAAAAGAAAATAAATCTGTGAAGCCATCGCTACAGCTACGCCTGCAGCTGCACTTACAGCTATGCCAATCGCGATTTTTGTGAAATACCTTTTTATCTTGTATTGAAAATGCAATTTTATGTAGGTGCAGGATTGCTATAAGAAAGGCATACTTATAGACTAATATGATTTGAGATAAAGCAAAGTCAATGTATGACAACTTAAAGCAAAAAGAAGTTTAAAGATCTAAAGCTGGAGAATTTGATGCCAGCAAAGGACCGTTTAACAGTTTTAGAAAAAAGTTTGCTTAAAATATGTCAAGATAACAAGAGAAGCTGCTTCTGCCAACCAAGAGGCAGCAGATGAATTCCTAGAGGCCATCAAGAAAATCATTGAAGAAAAGCTACCTGCTTGAACAGTTTTTTAAAGCAGACAAACGTGTTCCATTCTAGAAAAAGAAAATGCCACAAAAACACTTATTAGTAAGAAAGAGAAGCAATACCAGAATATAAGGAAAGAAACGATACGCTAACTGTACTGTTTTATGCAAATGCAGTCAGATTTATGATTAGAACTACACTTATCAATAAAGCTGCTAACCCCTAGACTTGAAATGATAAAATCCAGGGGTCAGTCTTTTGATTATACAACCATCAGCCCATGAACAATAAAAATCCTTTTTCTGAATTGGTTTCATCAATGCTTTGTCCCTGAAGTGAGGAAGTAACTTGTCAATCAGGGACTGCCTTTTAAAGTTCTTTTGATACTGTACAATGTGTCTGGTCGCCCAGAACCCCATGAGTTCAACAACAAAGTTGTTGACCCCAAACACAACATCTCTAATTCAGCCTCTATATCAGGGAGTCTTAAGAAATTTTAAGGCTCATTATACACAGTACTTTATGGAAAGGAAAACCCCAAAGAGAGAACCTCATGAAAGTCTTGTGAGATTACACCTTCGAGGATGCCACTGTTTTTATAGAAAAAGCCATGAAATCCATCAAGCCTGAAACAATAAATTCCTGTGGAACACTGTGTCTAGATGTTGTGCATAACTTCGTGGAATTTATGACAGAGCCAATCAAGGAAATCATGAAAGAGATTGTAGATATGGCAAACAAAAAGGTGGTGGGGGCTGGGGGAGTGAAGGGCTTACAAATACAGGTCTTGGAGAAATGCAAAAACTCATAGATATCACACCACAGGAATGAACAGAAGACTTGATGGAAATCAGTGCTTCCAAACCAGTGCCAGATGAAGAGGAAGAAGATATAGAAGAAGCAGTTCCAGAAAACAAATTAACATTAGAAAATCTAGCGGTAGGGTTTTAGTTATTAGAGACTGCTTTTGATTCCTTTTATGACATAGACTCTTCTATGATATGAGCCCTGAAACTAAAGAAAATGGTGGAAGAAGGATTAGCAAAAAAGTCTGAAATTACTGTGTATTTCTGTAAAGTTACACTGATTTTTTTCTGCCTTCCTTCCTCCCCTTCCATCTTCTCCACATAGGCAAACTCTGCCACCTCTAAGATACAAGACCAGCCCCTTCTCTTCCTCCTCCTCCTTAGCCTACTCAATGTGGAGATGACACAGATGTGAGTTCCATTTAATGAATAGTAAATATATTTTATCTTCTTTATATGATTTTCTAAATAGCATTTTCTTTTCTCTAGCTTGCTTTATTGTAGGAATACAGTGTATAATACATATAACATACAAAATATGTGTTAATCACCTGTTTATGTTATCAGTAAGGCTTCCAGTTAACAGCAGGCTATGTGTAGTTAAGTTTTTGGAGAGTCAAAAGTTATGTGTGGATTTTCAACCCCATGGGTAGTCAGTTCCCCTAACCCCTGTATAGTTCAAGGATCAACTGCCTATTGTATCTTTACAATCAAATATAAAGTCGTAGTTTACAGATGATTCTTATTTTCATTTTGAAAATAAACAGTCCTCAGCACTTTGGGAGGCCGAGGCGGGCGGATCATGAGGTCAGGAGATGGAGACCATCCCGGCTAACACGGTGAAACCCCGTCTCTACTAAAAATACAAAAAATTAGCCTGGCGTGGTGGCGGGCGCCTGTAGTCCCAGATACTCGGGGGGGGGGGGGGGGGTGCTGAGGCAGGAGAATGACGTGAACCTGGGAGGCGGAGCTTGCAAGGAGCTTAGATCGCGCCACTGCACTCCAGCTCGGGCAACGGAGCGAGACTCTGTCTCAAAAAAAAAAAAAAAAAAGAAAAAAGAAAAAAGAAAATAAACAGTCCTAAGCATGGTATATTATTACTATGGCATATTTTAACAGTTCAAGCCTCCTATATGGGATTTGTATTTGGTGGGGTGAGGGAAGAGTTGTTACCAACACATCTTTAAAATTCTCCCTCCTTAATTTAAACTCATATGCAAAATAAATATGTCTTAAACATTTCATTCATCCTGGCATCTGCTTTTACCTTCACTACCTCCCCATATAAATAACGTCCATGTTGATGTCTGAAAAGGGGATACTAGAGATCTACGCTTTACTGCTCATGAGAGTGGGAACTCACTGAAAATAGTTAACTCTTTCAAAATGCTCTTAGGTATAAGAGAAGTTAACAGAATTATATTCATTTTGTTACTCAATAGATTGTTTACAAAAGACAAACAAGCTAGCACCACATAGAAATTTGATGTACAGTATCTCCTTTCACTGTGTCTGCTCGTGTACCATGCACTTTAATAAAAAAGAATAGGGCTTTTATATTATGAGCAAACACTGCTCTGAACATGAGCAAATTCAGAAAGAAATTGTGCTTCTCAAGAGCAAGCTTTTCTTTCGTTTTCATTTGCTTCTCTGCTTTGCTTTGTACAAGGCATTTTTAAATGGCCAGAAAATGACTGGCACACATTGGCTGTACAGTAACATGACCCTTCATATTTAATATTTGATACAAAATTAAGTGTGTGATAAACAAAACCCTGCACAAATTACAAAGGCTTAGCAAAATGCTAAGAAATGGATAGGAAACATTTCAAATATATATATGTTACGTCAAAGTTAGTCTCCATTATTGAAGGCATAAAAATAATTTCATACCTTAAAAAATCTAGTGGGTTGTGGTGAAGGACTTATATAAACTCTTAACAATATCTGGATCCCTACTTCTGTTATGTTATTCCTATAAATTTCAAGTGACTGCTGCTGTCCTATCTTTAAATAATAGGAATACACTGAACTCTCCTTTTCTCTGGATTAGCTGTGATAAGAACCTCTCTAAAATGAATTAGAGTGAAACCAGCCAGTCACTTCTCACCAAAGCTCATGTTAGTAGATTGTATCATTTAATCATTAAATACTACAGGTTCATTCAAGCTCATAACATAGAGTGAAAAGACTTGGATCATACCACAAAAATTTGACATAATCTGCCTTCTTATAATACCCTTGAAAAGTTATTTTGATGTGCTCGTTATATTCAAAATAACAGTTTTGTTGTTCATTATGTCACTATAATTTGTTACTGATTTAATAATTTTCTTCAATTATCCAGAGAAATCCCATTAAGCAAAAGGCAATGTAAATTTGAATTAGTAAAATACACGAATTATACATAATAATAAAAAATTTTTTTCAGGGATTAAAAAACACTTTTAATACTCATAAGCTATATACACAATGCTGTAGACATCGTAATAACAAGTTATACTAATATTTTTTGTGTGTATTCCCAACAATCCTCATGATGCCATCCACATTTCAAAGATGAGGAGATAAACTCAGAGAAGTTATGTAACTTCGATAATATCATTCAGCATGAAGGAGAGCTAGGATTTGAATACAAGATTTGCTGAGTGCAAAGAATGGCGAGGCAGTTTGTGCTATACCACGTTATAACACCCTAAATGCTTCCTTTCCTAGTACATTTGACAGATGATCTGGATGTCAAGTGTCTTTAATAAGAGAAAAGTAAAATGTTTCATGTAAAGAAATACTAAGAAATATAAGTTTGGATGAATGAGAAAACATCCTCTAAAGTAACAGAGAGTAGATGTCTTCCCTTAAAGCAGGAGTTATAGACAATTATGAAATTTGTTCCAGAAACAAATCATCAGTTCAGGGGAAGAATAGGACTGAATCTTAATGGAAACTGGCAAGAATTTCACTTTGATAGTACTGAAATGATGCAGGGAGACATATTTTATATGAGTGAGTGTTCGTATTCTAAAATCTTTATTGAGGTGTAGTTATACACCATAAAATTCATCCATTGCATGTACACTATTTCATGATTTTAAGTAAATTTAAAGAGTTGTGCATCCTGCTCCACAATCCAGCTGTAGAGTATTTCCATCAAACCTCTCCCATCCCCTAAAAAAATTCCTTTGAGTTCCATTTGCAATCAATACTGTGAAAGACTCACTGTCCCCCAAACCTAGTCTTGGACAACCTCTGCTTTCTGTCTCCATAAATTTGTCATTTCTGGACACTTCATACAAATCCCATCATTCAACATGTAGCCTTTTGCATCTGGTTTCTTTCACTTAGCATAATGTTTTTGAAGTTCATCCATGTTGAAGCATGTGTCGGTATTTTATTCTTTTTATTATTTGCATGGATATACCACATTTTATTTATCTACTTGCAAATTGATAGAATTCTGATTTTTTTTTTGGTGTGGGGTTATTCTGAATAATGCTGCTATGAACATTTGAGTTGTGTTGATTCCTAGGAGTGGAATTGTTGGGTCATAGGATAAGCTTATGTTTAACTTTTTAAAAACTGCCAAATTGTACCACAGTATATAAAGAGAACTTTTTTTCTTTATTTTAGAGGTAAAGATATAAAACTCGTATGTTAATATGAATAGTAAATATGAAAATCTAAAATTTAGGTGCCAAGCACACTGTTATAGATGGAATCTAAAATTCATATATTGAAATCCTAACCACCAGTGTGCCCATATTTGGAGATGGTCCAGGACCTCTAAGGAAGTAATTAAAGTTAAGTAAGGTAATAAGGCTGGAGCCAAGATCTGATGAGATTACTGTACTTATAAGAAGAGATACCAGAGAGCTTGCACTCTCTCTCTGTCTCTATCCATGTGCTCTGAGGAAATGCCATGTGAGCACTCGATGAGGCAGCCATCTGCAACCCAAGGGGAGACTCTCACCAGGTACCAACCCTCCTGGCACCTTGAACTTGCCCACCTCCAGAACTGTGAGAAAATTAATATATATTGCCTAAGCCACCTGGTCTGTGGTATTTTGTTATGGTAGCCCAAGCAGAATAAAACATATGCCAACAATTTTTTTTTCAGAGACACCTATGGGACAGTTAAGAGCTTGGCAAGTATCAGAAGGCCAGGAAAGAGTCTTTCTTCATTGAAGGTCTCTGATAATGCCAGTGGAGTCTTGGAATATTGAACTTCCTCTGAAATGTGAGACTATTTTATGTTTTCTTTATCTTTTTTTCTCTCACAAAACTGTATTATAAAGAATAATGAGCAGTCTTGGATTGAAGAGATATAATAATGAGGTTGCAGATCAGAGTACACCGAGTTAAAATATGATGAAATAAATTGCTGATGCCATATCTGCAGTTGTGGTCCATCTGTAGATTTTTAAAATAAATTATCTGGTTCTCACAGGCATCCAAGTCAGTAATTATAGGCAAACAATAAGAATTAAGCTTCTGCCAAAAGAATTATCTCTGTAGCCAATAGCAACTTCCTTTGGCAGGACAGATGTATTCACCAGCATTAAAAACACTTAATTTTTTATTTCTGAACTAAATACTTGTAACCAGTCTACAAAAGGGACAATTGAAGGTATGAAGAGAGAAGACAAATGACCGCAGGCAAAGTATTTGATTCTTCTTATAGAAAAAGCCAAGCTCAACCTTATTATCTTTGGAGTTGGGATTTATAAAGAGGAAAATAATACCATTTTAAGCTACACTGTTTTCATGAGATGCAATAAGGTTTAGCAATAATATTTTAAAAATAGAACATGTCTGATCTAACGAAAGTTCTCTGGAGTACACATGGATTGGGATAAATATCTGAGAATAAAATTAAAAGAGCCAGTTGAAGCAAATGCTCTGGAAGCATTTGCTGGCCAAGTATAAAAGTCTAAAATGTATGTGACATTGGTACATATTCAAAATTAAAGTATCCTTTATAATTCAACAGTCATTAAAATAGGAAAGAAAGCAAAAAAAAAAAAAAAAGAAAATTATCTGAATTTCAAAATGCTTCACTTGAATCATTGCCAACAGGGGTACTATAGTCCCAAATTCTCATTTAGTTTGTGTATTTTAAATATGAATTATATCCAGTTTTCAAAAATAGTTTTTATGCCATAAATTTTATATACAATATATTATTTAACTTAATTATTTAATAAATTCTCCTTAAAGATCCTGCTACGTCTGCACTTTATGCCCATTTCTTACAGATGAGAAAACCAAGGGAAAATAGTGAAATAAGAGAAACTGCCATGTGTTCTCGATAACACAAGGAAAGTGAAGTGAATATAAAGTGGAACTTGTTATAAGTGTTTGTAGTTTATTTGCTCCCCCACCCCAAGGGTCCAATTGTACTATTTTCAGAAACATACCTAAAGCAAATATGCTAAATCTCCAGTCATGTGAACTGGGATATGACAAGCTGGCACGAGACAGAATGGAAAGACAAAACATGGCTTTACTGCTCACCACTTTGTGTTGAATGTTATTACAAAGCTCTACTGGGGGTACACCAGATCTAGAGCAAATCAACCTTGTAAAGTAATTGCTTTGCCTCTGATTGCTCTAAGGGAAACCCATAGACAATAAATAGAGAACTAACAAGCGCAAGAAATGAGAGCGGCTGGCTGGAGACTTTCTTTTTGCCATAATGCCATAGTAACTGTCAAAGAAGTCCTCTGTGGACACTAATCTAAGTGCTGCAAAGGCTCGTCTTACTCAGATAGTTCTTAGGTTTATACAGGGCTCCAGGTGTAAAGCACTTCGCAAACATTACCTGAAATCATTGTGCTTCTCAGTAAGTTGTGCTTCCTGCTGAAGCTTGAGTAGCAAATATGTCAACCAAAAACTGCCTATTAGATCTCAGTCTTTACAAATGATTCATGGTTGTAGTTTCCAGTCCTCTATCTAAGAGACTCTTGAAAATTAAGGTATAGTAAATTCTGTAATCAGATATTCTAATTGGACTTAATTGTCATCAAGAGAAATATGAGAGAATAATCTGAATGCAGTAGTTATGGTCTGAAAGAAGATTATATGCGTCTCTATTTTAATGAGGAAAACTCTCAACTAGCAACTTAAATCAATATACATTTCTGTCTTTTTTTAATAAAAAAACAATATACCCAGGTAACAAACCTGCACATGTACCCACTGAATCTTAAATAAATAACAAACCCAAATTAGTAATTCTGGCAAAAATCGTCAATTACCACTAAAACTACTAGCTAGATAAATGGACAGCAGATGTGACTTCTGCCTCTTCTCTGTTAGGAATATACAGTAGGATGCATTTCTCTATCCTTTGAAGTTAGACATGCCGTATGACTCGCTTTGGTGAATGGCATATGAATAGGAGCAAGATGTGTCATTTATAGACAGAAACATTTAAGAACCACTGCATCCTTGTCCATTTCGCTCTTGCTCTGCCTTGGATCTGGTAAAGAGTGTGTTCATATAGATATATAGTTCTGAGTCATCAAGAAGTGAAAACTTACAGATTTGGAATGAGTAAGAATTTTTTTGTTATTGTAAGCTATTGAGATTTTTGAACTCCTTGTTACTGCAGCATTATCTACTCTTTCCTGACTATTATAATGGGGAATTTAACACTTGGTTGGATAAAGGTATACCAGAGCTATGATTTTCTGAAAACGAGGGGAAACTATACAAGAAAGGTAGATCAGATATCACACTTCATTAAGTGGTCAGTCTTGAAATCCACTGATGATCTGGCAACCAGGTAAGATGTGTCTCTGATGGAAGGCAATATGGCATATACATCATCTATGTTGTATTCTAGCCAAAAATGCTTAATATTACTGTAACCGTATCTTTAACTCTAACTTCCAGTTAATAGAACATCATAGGGATAGAGGAATAGGCTGACACCATAAATCCCAAAGGTAAAACTAATGACAAGACAATTAGCCTGGTCTCTTCAACAGATTGCTGTCATAAAAAAGAAAAAAATGACTACATGTGGAGGCTTAACCAAATGCAATGTGTTGTCCCAAATTGTATCTGGATTTGGATAAACCATCCATCTAAGTGATATGGAAGACAATGGGTAAATTTTAATATAAAATAGATATTAAATAATATTGAGGAATTGGTAGTAATTCTGTTAAGTATAATGATATTATTTTGAATATGTAGGAACATGTTCTTATTGTTTAAATATTAATTATAATATTTAAAAGTAAAATGTCACTTTTAAATATATTGGCATACTGAAAATAAGTTTTTAAAATATCTGAGTTCCATAACTGGTACAGAAATATTAGTTTAAAAGCTATACATAAAAATTTGAAATGAACTAAAGCAAAGTTCAAAAAGAAAAAAAGATGGAGACTTAGTTTATATTTCCATTTATAATTACATATGAATTAATTTTAAGCTAGATTTCTAGTTTAAGGTTTTACAAATTGACAAAAACAACTTATTTTATACTGGATTATCTTCATATGTTTCTCCTACTGTTTTAATCTAATCATTGTCAGACCACCGAACCAATTATTACTTAGATGAGTCAGCTCTACTGTCTGATGCTGTTTACTGCCAAGTGAAAATCAATAGAATCAGTCATAATTATCTACTTTAAAGAATGTGAATATTGACTTTGGAAACCCCCAATTTATTGGTTTTTAGAACCCTTTCACACTGTCTTGGAAACTTGCTTTCTATCTCAAACTATGTGATGCATAATGAGGTCCTATGTTATCAACTAACTCCCGCCTACCTCTTGTCTGACTTATACCACCATTACCTTGTTCTCCGGCTTCCAGTGACATGGCCTTCTTTCATTTCCTAGAATAGGTTGTGCTCTCTTTTGCCTCAGGGACCTCAGTCATACAGATTTCTCTGCTTGACTCTTCTCCCTCTGCAACTAGATACTTCTTATATGCACTTTAGAGAAAAATTAAAAATGCCCCCCAGGAAAAATTTTCCAGATGTTCCAGACCAGGTAGGACTCCCCACAGCCTTGGTCATATTCCACTGGTATTCTAAACTTCCCTTCAAAGCCTTAGCATCGTTCGTATTTATACATATATTTTTGTGATATCTATTTCCTGTGGAGTGTCACCCCATGAGGAAGACAGTCATTCCTCTTTTGTTTACTAGCATATTATCTTCAACCAATGTTGTGTCCAGCTCTTAGAATGTGTTTAGTAAAGACTTGCTCTGTGTAGTTTTTGAGTCTGGGGATATGAGGCAGTATGATATAGTGAAACACTGAGAAAATATAGTTTCTTATCTTGTTCATTATTACATTCATGGACATATAGAGGTGCTGAGTAAAAATTTTGTTGTGCAAATGAAAGGTATTGAAAAAAAAAAAAAATACAGCTTCACCTGAGTCTTATTTCAGCTACATAGCTTCTGTAGTCTTGATCTTCACTACTGTAGGTTGCAGTTAATTACCTATAAAATGAATTGTTTAAAGGATGACTTATGCGGATATTTTCAGAACTAAACAGCTTTAAAACTAGGATTTTCAATTGTTTACTTTGCTATTGCAATCACTTCATTTGATGCTAGTAATGTGAAAAATCAACAGCACTGGATCAAGCAAGTATTTATTGGACAACTAGTGTATTTATTTTAATTCAAATAAATATCTCAGCAAGGCTTTTGTGGAATTTGACAAGCTAATTTTTACATTTATATAGAAATGCGAAGGACAAGAATTCTCAAGATATTTTTAAAGAAGAACTAAATAAGGAACCACAAACTATCAGATACAATGTCTTATTTTAAAATTCTGTGTCTAAAACGTATTGTGTTCGTACACAGATAACAAATAGACTGAGGAATAGGATCCAGAGCCCAGACTATATACATCTACATCATCTTGATATGTAGTGTAGTTTTATTGCATAACCATTGAGAAAGAATGGAAATCTCAATAAATTAGATTGAAAAATGAAAACAGTTCCCCTAACTAAATCATCACAATTATCCTCAGTATCATCAACATCATGGTAGATTAAATAAGTGTGAAAAAAAATTATATAAAGACATACAATATAAGAATATTTACTCAGAGTAGGTAGGAATTTAAGAACCTCAAAGGACTAAAAACATAAAGATACTGGTAAACTAGATTACATGGAAATGATGAACTATTCATAAAAATATAATTCAAAAAGTGAAAATAAAAGTCAAAATCTGAGAGCAGATATTTTCAACACATGGAATTGACAAAAAATTTATAGCCAGAGTATATAAATATCTGTTGCAAATCAATAAAAAACCCCCACAAAAATTGGCAATGATTTTTAACAAGCACTTAGAAAACATACAAACATCCAGAAAACCAACACACATACGTAATGGCACTCAACTTCATTAGCAATCAGAGTAAGATATATAACTTAAACCACACTAAGGCAGCTCTTACACATATCAGACAGGAAAAAAATGAAAGAACAAAACGAAATGAAATCAAGTTTGGCAGAGGATCATATCAAGGAAAATCGCCACACATATGATTTCAATAATTAAAAATACATGCATCCACTTAGCTTATCTATCAGCACTAAAAACTAAGGCCGCCTGTGGACATAACTATTCCAGGAGATTCTTGGTTGTGAAGGTAAGGCTTTAAGTTGATAAATAACATTGCTGTTTGCTTCAAGAAATTTGTTAATCAATGTGTCCAGAAAAATGGTTTGTTCTTTTCACCTGGACAAGGAGCTTCTTTATCAAACAATCCTCCCTTCACTATGTTCACCAATTCTAAATGATTGTAATGATTTTTGATTTTTTCTCACTGACAATCATTTTTCTGACTTAAAACATCCATCTTAAAACTTGAGCTCAGTTACCCAAATCCTATATAAATCCAGGATAGCACCTACTGAGATACTGCAATACTAAATTCAGTCAAGATAATGTTCTTCCTTTGCGAAGTAGGTGCAGTAAGCTCTGCCTTATCAACAGGCTATTCTAGTCCTTTCAGGCATTGACAGTCAACTATTCTGGCAATTTGGTGTTACCCAGTAGAGTTAAAGATATTCATTCCCTATGAAGCAGTAATTGCATTTCAGCATATATATCCTAGAGAAACTTTTGTATCAGGGACATGTACAAGAATACCCTGAATCGTTGTTGGAAACAATAAATGCCTGTCAACAGTAGAATAGGTAAACAAATTTTGGTACATTTATGCAACAAAATGCCTTACAGCAATGAAAATAAACAAACTACTGCTACATCTATCAACATGGAGAATGACCAGGGAAATCAGTCCCCTCTTCATTATCAATCAGAATTTCTCCAACTACTTTAAAACACAAAACCAGGTTTACATACATTTAATGCTTATTCTTTCAAGTCAAATACACTGTTGTTCTTCTAAACGAATACTGTGATTCTTTTTCTTTTCAAATACATCTCTGGATTTCCTTTCAGATATGTGCATTATCTTGTTGACTGTGCTTATCTTGGTTTCAAAATGTACATTTGATATCCCATATTGTCACTTCTGCTTCAAAACATGTACTTGAATCACTTTTTAAATATAGACTAGAGGCCATTTTACATTTGTGTACTTTGGAATAGGGCTGCTTTCCTCTGAGCATCACTAAACAGTTCCTATAAAGATTTGGGGTCGGGCGTGGTGGCTCATGCCTGTAATCCCAGCACTTTGGGAGGCTGAGGCGGGCGGATCACGAGGTCAGGAGATCAAGACCATCCTGGCTAACACGGTGAAAACCCATCTCTACTAAAAATACACAAAATTAGCTGGGCGTGGTGGCAGGTGCCTGTAGTCCCAGCTACTCAGGAGGCAGAGGCAGGAGAATGGTGTGAACCCGGGAGGTGGAGCTTGCAGTGAGCTGAGATCACGCCACTGTACTCCAGCCTGGGCGAGAGAGCGAGACTCCGTCTCCAGAAGAAAAAAAAAAAAAAAAAAGATTTGGGTGATGAATATCTTGGGCATGTTTCTGTATAAAAGAAGATATGTAAAACAGAAATGTTAAGTTGTGAGACTTTTATAGTCTTCAGGTTCAGCCTGGTGGTCAATCTCTGTTATTTCTTCTTGAATGAAGATCTTGAGTAATCAAGAAAAGCATTATTTTACATTCTTGAATCTGAAAGTTTTATGCACACAGGTGTAAATCTTAGAGTAAAAAAGCAAATCACAAAAGCATGCATACCCTCTAATTCTGTTTTAGAAATTAAAAATGGGAAAACCTAAACAGTATATTGTTTAAGGATGCATTTAGAGGAGATGAAAACATTTAAAAATGCAAACAAAGAACTCTCAGAAAACTAAACACATAGTTATCCCTTTTATAAAGATTTGGGATGGTGATTGAGAAAAGACACCCAGGGAGGGGTCTTTTAAGGGACCGGCATTGTCCTGTTTGTCTACCTGGATTGTGGTCATATGGCAATTCAGTTTATGATCATTCTCTAATGCGTAAATATGTTGTATACTTCCTTTTGTGCACATGATGCATTTTTCAATAAAAAATTATAGCATATACTTTCATTTTTAATGGTATGTATTGGTAACTAATATACCTGGCATTTGAATCATAAAAAACAAGTGTACTTTTTATGCTTAAATTTGATTTGTTATAGGAATAATATTTATTTTCATCCTTTCTTACTTAATTTGTAATTTTTAATAATCTACAAAATAGCTGTAAGTAGGAAAATTTTAGCCTGAGAAGAGAGTGCACATGTTGGGTATGGAATCAGAATGTACGTGCATATACTCTGAGAAGACAAATGTGAAACTGGTGAGGAAATGACATGTTGCCTCATGTTTACCTTTATGCCAAACGGTCAATAAATCACGGTTGGAGTAGATTAGCAGACTTGCATTGAGAGGAAGCAATCACATTGTTTTTGTTTATTCCCATGCTATGCTTTAAATTGCTCTTTAGTGATTTGTTCAACAAATAATTACTGAGCACCAACTATGACCCAGCCTCTGAAGATAAAACTTGGAAACAAACAGACCTAGTTCCTGCCCTCAAGGAACTTATATTCTAGTGGCAGCAAGACAAAAACATACTGAAGGAAGGAAAATGGGAAAGAAAAGAAAGACAGAAGAGGGAGAAAGGAAAAAATAAATAATAATTTTACAATTTACAAAAAGTAAGACCTCTGAAGAAAAAGTGGAATGAGAAGGTAGGGATGAGGGAGGGTGCTACTTTATAAAGTATCTCCAGGAAAGTCTTGGGAGACAAAGTGGCATTTAAATGGAGACCTGCCAGAAGCCTGGGAGTGAGCCACATCCATATTCAAAGGGAAAGTGTTCTAGAGAAAGCTAGTCATGAGGTAAGAGGAAACACGAAATGGAAGATGATATCAGAAAAGGGTCATATTTGAACATTTGAGCAATGAGGTACAGAAGGCAACGGATAAATGCATCCCTTTTTTTACCCCTGACTTTCATAGGATTTCTGAGTCATTTGCTAAGGAATTGAGAAATCAGTTGCCTAGTGAAATAGACAATTTAGTGATGCACCTATGTATTGGCTCTCTCCGTTCCTACATAAGAGCCTTCGCAATGCTTATTGGGACATAAATTAAACCACATTGTAATTTTCCTGGTTGTCTGCATTTTCCATAAGATTTTAAATTTTTTATATAAAAACTCATATACATCACTTGTTAAACATTGCATTATCATTAATTAGAACATGGTATATATATATACACTCATGTGTATCAAACATTGATTGTGTGACAGAATAAATATATTCTTCAAATGAATGATGGGTAAGACAGTTAATGCTATTGTGAATAAAGAGAGTTTTTCTATATACTGTAAATAAATATTTATGAAAAAGGCATTGTGGAGTAAAATAATGATGCTTCCTGGGAATCAGAATCAATCATTTGTAATCTATGCATATCTCACTTAGTTTCAAAGAAACTAAGTAACTCAGTTTTCCTCTCTGTACAAGGAGAATAAAAATATTTTCTTCATAAGATTATTATGAGGATAAAGTGAGAACACATATATCATCAATAAATATTAGTTCTTTTCTCCTCATTCGAATTTGTAACATGAGGAAAAAAACACCAATGAATACTGACACTTCTTCACAATTAAGGGTGCTGATAAATTAATATAAGTGGCATTGTCTCTCATGCTTAAATCACTTTTCTACATCATTTGTGGCCTGTCACATTTCTCTTATTAATAGTACATTAATTATTCTTTGTTGTGCATCTATGGGTAATCCACAGGAAGGATGAGTCCTACTATTTAACTGAAAGAGAAAATGTAATCTAGAGAGGTTTAATGAAGTTCACATTCTTACAAAAAAGCAATAACCTTGCTTTGTTATAAAATACTTTTATTATTTATTCACGTCATCCAACATATAAATCACGTTTTTAAATTTTCTATTCTGAAGCATCTCTGCTTTCTAAGATTCTCTTCAATCTCTAGTTCATGCACTAACTACTCGGTCCCATGTTCCCAGTCTTTTAGTGTATCCATTCTGGCATATCCAACTGTCTTCACTACTTCCTTCCACAGAGTGAGGATTAGCCAAGATTACTAAACTCTACAAGCAGATACGATGAACTATAATTTCTTGGTCTTTCTTAGCTTTATTCTTCCAAACTCGGGTTGGTGGGGGGAGTTAAAATACCCACTGTAACCATAGAAAATGTCCCTATTCAGGATTTTAAACTGAGAGGACTTTAAACATATCCAATAAGTGATTTTTTTAAAATAAAAAAGTAAGTTAAAGGTGTGGAGAAAATTTAGTGTATCAACCACAAAAGTGTTCCCTATTCTCTGTATACTTAAAAATAGATTACGTTTAAGAATAACACTCACGCCTATAATCCCAGCACTTTGGGAGGCCAAGGCGGGCGGATCACGAGGTCAGGAGATCGAGACCATCCTGGCTAACACTGTGAAACCCCATCTTTACTAAAAATACAAAAAATTAGCCAGGCATGGTGGCAGACGCCTGTAGTCCCAGCTACTCAGGAGGATGAGGCAGGAGAATGGTGTGAACCTGGGAGGCGGAGCTTGCAGTGAGCCGAGATCGCACCACTGCACTCCAGCCTGGGCAATAGAGTGAGACTCCGTCTCAAAAAAAAAAAGAATAACACCTTTGAAAAAAAACTGCTGTGGGCAGAAGCTAGTTCAGTAGATAAGCCAGTAAGAACAAGTGAAGTAATTAGTTAACGGGTGCACCTATTTGCTAGAGACACTCCCTGAAGGGCTTAATTCCTGTTACTTAACTGTGACTCTCAACCCCAGCAACATTAGGGCAAACATCATGCTTTATGGCGTCACTGAAAAGGGGACAAAGCACCTGTCAATCAGGAGATACTCAAAGGAAGAGATTCCACTTATATAGTAAAACATATCACAAGTCATTAACATGACTGATCAGTGAAAGTCACTGTTAGGCATGTTGGGACATATAAAGATGGACAAAAAGGGATAAATTTCACTACAGAAACTGTAATCTACTTAAGGAAGTAAAGCACACACAAGAACAACTACAATTCATTACAAAGCTGCCTAAGTGTTGAACATTGGCAGAGTCAATATTTTATCATTATTTTCAGTTATGGGATTTGTTTTGATGGAGTCTTTAGGAAAATAAAAATGTATAAATATCCCTAGAGGCTTATACTTGTTCATATTTTCCAGATGACGTATATTTTAATCTGTTTTGGTTTCCAGAAAATATATAATTTATTTGTAAAGTAAAATATTTTGAATTTAATCATAATAGTAGCTATATAAAAAGCTCATGCATTTGGTTCCTAATAACTAGTACCGAAAGAAGCTATACCCGTGCAATCCATGTTGCCAATTAAGAGAATACAGTCATCTTGGGCCAACTCCTTTTTTTTTTTTGAGACAGAGTCTCACTCTGTCGCCCAGGCTGGAGTGCAGTGGTGCGATCTCGGCTCACTGCAAGCTCCGCCTCCCAGGTTCATGCCATTTTCTGCCTCAGCCTTCCGAGTAGCTGGGACTACAGGTGCCCACCACCACGCTCGGCTAATTTTTTGTATTTTTAGTAGAGAAGAGGTTTCGCCGTGTTAGCCAGGATGGTCTCAATCTCCTGACCTCGTGATCTGCCTGCCTCAGCCTCCCAAAGTGCTGGGATTACAGGCGTGAGCCACCACATCCGGCCTTGGGCCAACTTTTAAAACTTAACACAAGGTCTAGGCACTGTGACCATATTTTCTGAATGAAACTTGGAGTCAAACAGGTTGATTTCATAATGAACTCACCGACATCAGGAAAATCCCCAAAAGTGGCAGCATGGTTGTCCCTAGGGCCCTCTAAAGGATGTGAATAAACTGAATGGTGTACCATTTCAGTAAGAGCATCTGAGTCTTCTATCTGAATCTTCTCTGAAGAAATAAGTGGATAAGAAAAGGTGAAAAGGAATCACAGAATCCCTCTTTTATTTCCTTTGCTGTGGAAATCAGTCAGTTATGTGGATCAAATAAATATCTCTACAGAATATAAACTGATTGGCATTCAGGAGTTGTGGCTGATGTTTATTGAATTTAGATAAAAATTCTTATGATTCAAGGTAATAATAACACACTAATTGTTAAAATGCTTCATTCATGTATTTTACAAATCTTTTTTCATGTTTGTCACATATTCTTAAATTATCTGGCACATATTGCTCTTTTTAAAATTATTCCAAATGTCACACATTTATTTTATCCCTTCCTCCATTCTTTAGATATTAAATTTGATGTTAATAACTGAGACATATAGCAACTAATGTAATATCTCTATAGGTGCCTAAATATGCATCTCTGATATTTCAATTCCAAAGTCCATAAAATCCATTACTACCACCATTTCAAGCACCTAACCAAAAGTGTGTATTTAATTGCTGTCTCAGTCTGTTTTGCTACAAAGAAGTACTGGAGTCTGGGCAATTTACAAAGAAAATAAATTTATACTATTTATTTGGCTCGCGGTTTTGCAGACTGTACAAGAAGCATGGCAACAGGGTCTGCTTCTGGTGAGAGCCTCAGGCTGCTTCCACTCATGGAAGAAGGCAAAGAGCAGATGGCATGTGCAGAGAACACATGGTGAGAGCAAGCAAGAGAGCAAGAGGGGGCTGGGGAGGTGCCACGCTATTGTTAACAACTAACTCTAGTGGGAACTCACGTATTTCTTTGAGAATGATACCAAGCCATTTATGAGGGATCCGCCTCCATGATCCAAACACCTCTCATGAAGCCCCACCTTCAACATTGGGCATCAATTTCAACATGAGGTTTGTAGGAGTCAAACAAACCAAACAATAGCAACTGTTATATCACATATCAACATCTTTGCTTTTGTCTATGTATGACAAAGAGAAATTTCAGGCTTCAGAGAAGCTCTTCTAAACTATGGCTGAAATAAAAATTTGAGACTTTTATTTGGTAGACCAATTACTAATAGCCATGCCATATATCAAACATTGACAAACATATCTCAGACTGGAATATGAGAAATCAAATTGGGGCATGAGTAAATGCAGACAGCAAAGTTGAATATTTAAAGTGCATAGTGTCACAATACCTGTATGCTTATTTCATTACATTGGCAATTATGGGTTATTGGTTAAAAGCTGGACCAACTGTTGAAATGGAGAAATAGTGGTTAAGTGTAAATGAATTAATGACCACTTGCTCTCAACCAAATATTTTCAACATGAAGTTCTTGGGTGATGAATTAAATCAAATATTTAAATATCTTGCTATACACAGAGGCATGCATTCAATTGTTTCTGGCATTGACAAGAATATTAACCCTTAAAGGACAGGAAGAAACTGTGTCTTAAAATATTATATATTTTTTACAGTGCCTCATATTTTGAATGTAAATTACTATCCAAAAAATCAATTGGGTATTAGCTAGTACACATGCTTACAGAGCTCCTCACATTAGTGGGGTTTCTTAAATCAGTGATTCCTAGAATTTTTTTTTTTTCTGAGATGGAGTCTTGCTCTGTCACCAAGGCTGGAGTGTAGTGGTGCAATCTCGGCTCACTGCAACCTCTGCCTCCCAGGTTCAAGCAATTCTCCTGCCTCAGCCTCCCGTGTACTGGGATTACAGGCACCCACCACCACATCCGGCTACTTTTTGTATTTATAGTAGAGACAAGGTTTCACCATATTGGCCAGGCCGGTCTCAAACTCCTGACCTCAGGTGATCTGCTCGGCCTCCTAAAGTTCTGGAATTACAAGGGTGAGCCACCGTTCCCGGCTGATTCCTTGAAGTTTCTAAGGGTAGCCCCCCTCTTTAAAGGTAAAAGGTATAACTGATGAGCATTTTAGACCCAGATTGGCAAATGGATTTTTCTCATCTGTCAAATCCAATCAATTTGTAGTGGCAGTCTACAGTGATAGATTGAGGATGAGTGACTCTCAGGGTCATTATGTGCAGAGGTCTACCAAGAGGGCGGGCACACACACACACACACACACACAATTTAGGGTTTTCCAAGGATCAATACTAAGATTGATTAGCGTGATTAGCACTGAAAATCAGTGCCATTAATTAGTCCATATAATATGTGTGTGTGTGTGTGTGTGTGTGCGCGCGCGCGTGTGCGCGCGTGCATGTAGGGGAATCTTTTATTATAGTTGCCCATGTCCATGGGTCAGTAAGTACTCTCTCCAGGACTCTTTAATATCAACATTAAACTGTCATAACAGGTTCCAAAACTTTCCCAGATTCTTCTGGAATGTTGTGTTACATTTGATTTCTTTAAGTAGATATTGTCTGGAGCTTTTAAATCTTTTTATTATACAGAAAGTTTGTTTAAACACATTTTTGGAGGGATATTTGATCTGTCGACCTAGAGTTATTCTGTTATGCGTTCAGTATTCTGCCCTTTGTCTCCGTATTTCTACAGCACCTTGAGTATGGTATTATTCAACAATGATATAGAAAGGTAGAGTCTCCTCTTCAAAGTGAGGAAAAAATGCAGAAATTAACATCAAAATTCGAAATTCACTTTCAACTTATTGACAGATCCCTAAAATAAGGACTTATATTTAGAGTATACAAAACTCAACTATCACCAAAAATGTTACTTTATGGAATGAGACTACCACTTCCTGAATTAAACATGAAAACATATTAAAATAGTTTTATTGTGCCCTTAAAAAATTGTCACACTAATTATAAGTGATGAAAGAACTTTCCATTCTGATTTATGCATGTAATATATTTAGATTCTGTAACAAATACATGTCGAAATCAGTCTTTATGTATTTATAAGATTTTTAAAAGTATGCTCAAAGAATAGCAGCCTTCTTTTCCTATCTTAATAAGTGTTAATAACACTTAATGTATGGTAGATTTTGGTAAATTTGTGAAGTATTTACTTCGATTATTAACTTCTGTTTAAAAATTGAGTCAAATTTTGACAATCACATATTGTGTAATAATTCACTTTTGAGTAATAAAAAAAGACAAAAGAGAAACTGATAGTATAAGGCATGTCTTTACAAATTATATTTGTTCAGTATAATCAAAAAGAATAAACCAAACCTCTCTAGGCAAGAGAAAATACAGTTGGCACAATCTCCAATTTCAGTAAATGAAGATATTAAGTTTAATTATGCACTTATGAGGAAAATACACACACCTTATTATTTCCTCTTCAAAGTGTAAGGGGTTGGTTTTAATATGCTATTATCTCCCTTGAGTAGCTCCAACCAACAGTCTTTATTACAAAGTACAATCTTCGCATTGAAAATACGTATTTGGGATTTTTTTGCTTTAGCTCATGTCATGAAAGCTAAGAGCACAAATCTCTATGGAGACATTTTGCATATAGTAACAATAATTTGATATAGCAGAAAAAATTGATTTTTTTTAAAAGCTCTAAATTCATAGCTTCAGAATTACCTTAAATGTACAAATACACAGATTAGAATATCCTTAAACTTGTTTCCTTAAATAGAATACAATATTTTCATATTTTATTCAAACAATTTATCAACATTAGACATACCTGGAAGACAGATTTGCTCATTCAGATGAAAAATTCTAGCCAGGTTTTCTAAGCATTTAAAAAACATGTACCGTACCAGGAATTCTATTAGCCTGATTAACATTTTTGAAACTCAAAAACTAAATAAAAGGTATTTGGGATCTTTCTTTTTCTTTTACTTTATGAAATGCTACTGAGATATAGTTTTCAAAGCTATAGCTTAGAATGGCATCTCAAGATAATTTATTCTACAGTTTAGTCTGCCTCTTTATTTTATAGTTATAAAATGAGAAGATCATTTTAAGTTTTCAGTTACCATGCTCCAAGAATCTTAAGAATATTATAACAACAGATATAGATTTTAAACCTGACATTTTTAAATAATTCAGATTTATATTTTGCAAGTCATGTATTTAAAATAGTATGTTAGCAAATATAAATCTATTAATCAAAGAGACGAAGGTTAATTGACTCTAAAGGACGATTGACAGCCAAATTGAATTAATAATTTCAGAAATCGTTAACAATTAAAATTATTTAATTTTTAAATAATTGATGACCCCACCATTAACCTTTATTCACACCCCTGCAAAACTGAGTTAAAATGTATAGCTATAAGGTAAGGGAAAATATAACTCTATTGCTAGAATTTAAACTCTATAAAAATTACCTTGATTTCCAGGCTTTACACAAATATTTTCTTATTCTGAAACTTAATATCACTGTGACACTTTTCTTCACATATATAATGGAAATCAATACCATATTATTCCTACTTTTTCTTTGTCATATTGTAATACTCAAATCATTTTACTCAAAGATTCTGTTTACATATTACAAAAACAGGAAGAAACGTGTATCCATCTCTTCCTGTTTTTGTAATATGTAAACAGGATCTTTTGAAAGCCCTATATCATTAATCTTATATATCCTATGCCATTGAAAAATAAGGAATTTTTTTTTTTTCTGAACATGAGAAAAGCAATGAAAGGACAAATAAACTGATACTTTTTTTTTTGAGACGGAGTCTCGCTCTGTCGCTCAGGCTGGAGTGCAGTGGCGCAATCTCAGCTCACTGCAAGCTCCGCCTCCCGGGTTCACGCCATTCTCCTGCCTCAGCCTCTCCGAGTAGCTCAGACTAGAGGCGCCCGCCACCACGTCCGGCTAATTTTTTTTGTATTTTTAGTAGAGACGGGGTTTCATTGTGGTCTCGATCTCCTGACCTCGTGATCCGTCCGCCTCGGCCTCCCAAAGTGCTGGGATTACAAGCGTGAGCCACCGCGCCCAGCCATAAACTGATACTTCTTGAGGAAAGTTACAAGCAGAATTAGGTCATTTGCTGGTTTCCATGGTACCACATAGATCAGGGCATTTTTGTTTCACTAGATGTACCATTCATATTCAGAGATTTTTATATATACTATAGAGCATTTGAGGTGCCAGATGAAAGGTACTACCTATCTCATAATATAATAGATAGAACTTCTTCTGGCACTCCAAGTGCCGTATATTCACATTTGATTTTTGAAGTATTTTTCTTCTAAATGTAGCTACAGTATTTTGTTTCATTTGTTTTAATACAAGTTACCAATTATCATTAATTGAGTGTTTATTAGGGACAGAATTTTAGCAAGAAAGTGATAACATATTAAATCCAAAAACATAAAATAAATACAGGATTTTGCATCTGTTAAAAGTAGACTAAAGTAATGAGGAACAAGCCAGGTGGAGCTTTTTACTGAGAATAGCAAATATCTGAGGATTGGGCATAAATGAAGTGGAAAACAAGAATTCCAAAAAATTGGTTCAAAAGTTATAATGAGTGAGCAGTTGATTGGGTGAATAGTCTTTTGAACATTTTCTCCTTATAATATTTCTTTCTTGAGGACTACATGAACCGCTCTATCCTGGGTCTTTTAGCCTGTCTCATTTTACTCCTCCTCATCTGGACCAGTGTTGCTAAGGTAACATCATCTACACTATCAGTCATGATGGAAATTTTCTGTAACCTGTGCTGCCAAATACAGTAGCCACTATCATACATGATCACTAAGCATGTGAATTATGGCTAATGCCACTGAGAAATTGAACTTTTATTTACTCTAATTATTTTTCATTTAAATCCACATGTGACTACTGGTTACTATACATGACAGTGCATTTCTAGACCTTACTTCTTTCTGAGCTACAACCTCATATTCAACAGCCTCCTTGATGTATCTGACTACGTGCTCTATGGCACTACAAAACTCCACATATCCAATGTCAAAGTCATCACCGCTTTCTCCAAACTAGCCCCTAATTGAATTAATAATTATGAAATAATATCAACTTTTCTTAAGATAGAACTATTAAAATTATCTTTGACTCTTCACGCTATTTCATGGCTCCTATATCATACATCCTGTCCTCCAATCTTAAAACTGTCTCACAAATCTGTCTCTGTTTTCCAAAATACATGTAATTATTTTTCACACACTCTTATCAACAACCTGATCTTTAAAGCACTGTCAAAAGAAACTCATTGACATTAAGATCAAGTTGAAATTCCTTAAATTCTTCAAATGTCACCTCTCCGGTGACAGTTCCACAGGCTGTACAGGAAGCATGGCTAGAAGGCCTCAGGAAACTTACAATCGTGGCAGAAGGGGAAGGGGAAGCAAGTGTATCTTACCATGAGGGAGTAGGAGAGAGAGAGAGAGAAGGGGGAAGTGCCACACACTTTTGAACCATCAGATATTGTGAGAACTCATTCACTATCACGAGAACAATAAGGGGGAAGTCTGCCCCCATGATTCAATCACCTCCCACTAGGTCCCTCCTGCAACACCTGGGAATTAAAATTTGACATGAGATTTGGGTGGGGACACAGACCCAAACCGTGTCAGAGGCAAAAGCTCCATCTTCTTTCCTCCCATATTTTGTCCACATTACTATCATCTCTTTTAATATGACATAATTTACTAAAATGATTTATTTACCTTGTTTATTCTCTTAGATCTCTCCTGTGTAGTAACCATTTTGGTATTGCAAGTGCCTTGCTGAATGTTGGGACTATAGTAGATTATTAGAATGCATAGATAGCTAATAACAATTTAGGAGATAAATGTTGAAACTTTAGAAACATAACTAGAAAATTCCTAGGTGTGGAAGGAGAAATAAGCCTATTTAAAAACATGAATACATGGCCATTTTTATTCACTTAATAAAGGATTAAGTACCTAGGATTTACATTGGCATTTAATTCATGTTTAGGTTTAGTCAATGAAGGAATTAGTTTGGTTTCTATGATAATTTTAATGTAATTATGGGAGATAAGAAAAACAACTTCAGAGGCTGGGCGTGGTGGCTCACACCTGTAATCCCAGCACTTTGGGAGGCCAAGGCGGGCGGATCACAAGGTCAGGAAATTGAGACCATCCTGGCTAACACAATGAAACCCTGTCTCTACTAAAAGTACAAAAATTAGCAGGGCATGGTGGCGGGCGCCTGTAGTCCCAGCTACTCGGGAGGCTGAGGCAGGAGAATGGCATGAACCCGGGAGGTGGAGCTTTCAGTGAGCCGAGATCGAGCCACTGCACTCCAGCCTGGGCGACAGAGCGAGACTCCATCTCAAAAAAAAAAAGAAAAGAAAAGAAAAGAAAAACATCTTCAACACTGATGCAGCATGGGTTGCCCTTCAGCAATTTTATACTGTACCACCTGACTGTCATTGAAGTCATGATGAATTACACCTATTAGCATCAATATTGAACCTCATTCGTGACTTTCTTAGGTGTCATGCTTTATACCAAAAAGACAAATGCCAAGACAAATTCAAACTTTGTAAAACAAAAAAAAAAAAGAAAAAAAAAGAACTACAGGAAAACAGTGGAAAGCTACTTTCAAGGACTCACAGTTCACATCCCATGTATGAGTATGGTTTATTTATTTTATTGCTTAATGTATGTCACTTGGGAGATACTCTAAATGCCCTAACCAAACCACTATGAGATCTATTCATGTAACAAAATTGCACTTCTACCCCATAAATTTATACAAATGATAAAATAAAATATTGTTTACATTCAGCAAAACCCTATTTATAAATTAACTTCCTAATATGTAGCAATTAAAATTTAATTTGGCATGAAATCATACTTGTAATCGATAGCAAAATCTAGAAGAAAAAGAGTTACTCATTGGAAGAGAATAACCGTTGTATTACATGTTTATCTTAGATATACATATTTATTATATTTAATTAGGTAATATAAAATATGTGATTGTGCTATGATGCTATATCAAATACAAACTTTTATTGGGAGAAATAAAAAGTAGTATCTTCAGAATTTCCATTACTTCTAGTTTCTTGAAAATGCTTTAATATTGACATGATACTAGTAACAATTTTGCTTCATAATTTTACCAAGTGTTTTCATATTTTTGTGAAAATTGGTTTTGTCATAATTGATAACTGAGAATGTATACCTAGATGGGTTTTTAAATTTCAAAGCTGAATGTTATTTATAAACCACACTATTATTCAGAATAGAAGCATACTATAACTGTGATATGTTGATACGTTGATAAAAATACTATTTATCCTTAGTGAAAAAAAGTATTCTAAAGGCCTCAACTCTTTACAAATTAAAATTTATATTCTATTTGTACACACTAACTTAGTGTACTCTTAGCATTTAAAATTAGTTTGGTTACATTTTTATATCTATATTATCCATATATGTATATTTTATAGTAAAAACAAAATTCAGAAAATGCAGATAAGGGCCTACTTGAAAGACTTTAATACTAGTTCTTTTTAATGAGTTAATAGTAATACTTAATTAAATACATACTTCATTTCTAGAGAAAATGTATACATCATCTATTTCAACCTCACAGAATCCTAGCAAGGAAGGGCATTATGAGTGTACTCCTTTTTGTCATGGAAAATTAAACAAAGTTCTACTAAATAGAATAACAATTTTGTAGCCAAGATAGAACTAAAACCCATGCTCCATATATCCTGTACTCTATTCAACCCCTCTATATATTTCATTTTTCTGTTGATAAAATTTGACATTAAAATGAAGTATCTGTTAATTACTTCATTTTATGGTTTCTCAGTTCTGCTATTGGTGAAGTAAGACTGAACTTGTGAAGCACAATTTCATTCCTTGATCAATGTTTCCAACATGAGTTCAAGTAGACATGATGATTGAGGAAACAGAATCAACATTGGGTAAGTTATATGTCATCATAAAAAAACCTCACGAAACTCTTGCTTCTGAACCTAAGCAGGTTTTATCTTCTCTTGGACATATAATTCTTTCCAATATCCACTTAATGGGTCAATAACTATCTGTTCACTCATCAAACATATTTGAAAACACACGTAAAATATATTCCAATATCTGTGAACAAATTCGTTATCTTCTCTCTAACGGCCTCTAATTTTCTGTCTGTTTCACACTAATTAAAAAAGAACAATTACATATGTTCAGGATGTGTTCTGTGCCCCTGTACTCCATTTCTGACCAATCCTTACTTACCTACGTGTTCTCAGGAGTTGAAATTCTTAAGTGTGGTCAAGACTTCAGGCATCGAGAATCAGTATATGTTTATAACTCTGAAATGAAAAGCCTAGCATTTTCTCTGGCTGAAGATTTCTGATGCTAGACACCATCATTTCATTCTATGTCTCATGTCAACATTGCCTCAAATTATCCCTTCCACAAAAATCGTTGATTTAAATGATTCCCACAAAAGCAGGAAAAAAATGGAGAAAATATTGCTATTTCATTGCCCTAAAATTCTCTAATGCTTTGCTTAAAAATAAATAAATGTAGACTCTGAGTGTCTAGAATATTTGAACAAATATATATATTCATTGTATTTGAATTCATTTAAATATATATATTCATATATATGTATAGGAATGTATATGAATTCATAAAAATATATATCCATTCATGAATGCTTATGTGTGTCTATGTGTGTGTGCATGTATACATATATATAAAATCTCCAAGTATTAGAAATATATCATATATATTTATGAATACATATGAATTCATTAAACTATATATTCATTAATGCATGTTTATATGTGTGTGTGTGTATATATACGTATATATAATATATGTGTGTGTATATATATTTATGTATATATATAAAATCTCCAAGTATTAGAAATACAGCTAAGATTTTGAATACTAAGGAGGTGTTTTGGGTGCACTTCTATCCTGTTATATACAAAAAAATGATCAAAGGAGGGGGATACTAAAAACTAAATAAAGAACTGGGATAGGCTTCCTATTAGGTGATTTTGCCAAACATAATAAATGTATAGCTAAGATTTAGATATTTTGAGCTTAGAATAATTTTAAGTAAAATGTAATTCAAACTCCTCTTATTTTAAAGGTTTGGAAAAAAATTAATTCACACAGCTCTTCAGGGTCAAAGACAGACACGGGCTCTAGTCTTTGTATTCCGAGCTCATTCTATTGACACTCACTCAGTTCGCTTTACCATATTTCCTCTTTTTTAAAGAAAAAAACAACTACATAAAGTTGCACTAAGATTTAAGAATAATTCAATCTTTCAAGAAAGTATATATATGTAAATAATCCGTACATAAATATAAACATATAAATAATTCATATATATATACATAGAGAGAGACATTATTTTAATGGTACTAAAAGGTCAGTATTCTCTATAAAGTCTATCCCCAAAAGGCAGGTGATGACAGGTTAAATAATTGGTAAATGTAAAAATCCATATGATGCCATGTAATGTCAGGAACATTAAACTTATTTGCTCCATACTGTAAAATTTAATTTTCTTTATATAACTAACTCACTGCTATAAAAATACACACATTTCACAACTTATGATGGGGTTATGTCCATACGTTAAAAATACATGTTGAAAATGAATTTAATACAAATAACACTGAACATCGTATCTTCGCCCAGCCTATCTTAAATATGCTCAGACACTTACATTAGCCTACAACTGGACAAAATCTAACACAAAGCCTATTTTATAGAAAAAAGTCTTGAATATCTCATGTAATTTGTCGAATATGGCACTGAAAGTGAAGAACCGAATGGTTGTATGGGTACTTGATGTAAGATTTCTACTAAATGCATAGTGTTTTTGAACCACCATAAAGCCAAAAAATAGAAAGTTGAACCATTACAAGTTGGGGGACATCTGTATGTTACAAATATAAGTATGATTGCCATTCAGTAAAAGACTTTCTAATTATAAATGCAGTCTTTTTCATTTTAAAAAGTAGCCTTTTTTTCTGCAACTAAAAATTATCATAAACAAGTACCTTAACTATTTAAACAAACTATTGAAGACAGAAAAATGCAAAGGTCCATTTTGTATTTCCCCATAGTCTAAAGTGAAGAGGTATATTTGAGATTATCATACAACTCTTCTTTCAGATTAAGGGAAAAAAACTCATTGTTTTATTAAAAATTGATTTGTGATACAAATGATCAGTTATGGGTCTGTATGATCTTGAACGAATTATTTATTCCTTAGTAAAATAATAGGATGTACTAAAATCCTTTCTCATATATTCTACAAATGAAAATATATGGATTGCTCTTGATTGGTTATGTTCCTTTACTCCATCTACCAATAAAGAACAAATATTTCCCACCTATTTATGAATGCACTTCTCCCCTACCTTAGTAATGGTTTCATGAAGGTTGAAAGACGGATCCGTTTCTTCAATTTTTGTTGCTCGTGTAGAAAAAAGGGCCTCGGAGAGAAAACTTGGACCCTGCGGCAAATCAAAAAAGAAACATTTAAAACTCTTCATTGATTTTGTTTTTCAAGTGTTTATTGGATTTTCTTTAAAGATTAAAAAGGACTCTAAATTGCCTTAAGGTTTCTGTTGATTGCTGGATTTCATTCTCCTGATCTCACTACCCATCACAGAATATTTACAAATTAAAATGATCAGATACATCAACTTGTTATGTTCCACTCTTGTTTGATAGAATAAATAGATTAATATTTAATTAATTCAGAAATTATAGAAATGTGAGAGTTTAGGGGAGAAAATCTTAAATATTTGAGGTGAAATGTTTGTGGGACATTCAAAAAATCATCTAGATGGTGTGTGACTATATTGGTCTGAAGTTCAAGACCAAATTCTGAACTGGAGATATAACAATAATTTGAGAAACATTTACATGGTAGTTAAAACGTAATGTGAAACACACATAGACTTAGAAGTATACTGAGTGTAGAACAGATCTCTAAGTGGTAAGATCTCTGCGTGGCACCAATACTTAAGAGGTGGAAAGATAAAAGCAAAACTCATGAAGATGTTATAGATGGAATTGTCAGAAAAGTGTATGGAGAAGCACGTAACTGTTATTGCATGTAACTGTTATTCCGTGGGAGTCAAAAAGTAGAGAATGGGAATAAATAATCAATACAGAAAAGAAAGCAAGGAAATACAATAATATTAAGATGAAAATTATGCCTTAGAGGGGGCATTTCGGAGATACTTGGTTTCTTCTGTCAGAGAAGATCCTGTGGAGTTGCGAGAACACGATACAGAATAAAATCAGGTGAGGAGTAAATATGAGGAGAAATGAGACATCAACTATGAACTACATTATTCTTTCTAGAAATTAAGATTATCTTGAAAAGTTAAAAAATAGATTACTAGCTAAAGAAAGTTAAAGAATCAACAAAAACTGTATTCACTGTGTTTAAGATAACATTGACATGGACATATTTTTAATGCTAGAGAAAGTACCCAGAAGAGTATTTGTATTAAAAATACAAAAAATATGAGGGATAAATTAATGGGTCATAGTCTTCAGGAAAAGGAATTCAGAGTTCAATAAAGTTACCCAGAAAAACCATTGTAAGTAGATGAACTAATAGAAACAAAGAATTGAAATGAGGGTGGGATGTAAATATGGTGAAATTCAGTGTTAGCACATACATGGAGGAGAAGAAAATATTCCAGGGTCATGTGTAATTACATTCTAGGTTAGAGTGAGTTAACTAAACTTCAACTCACAACCACACCAAAATGAACCCTTTTGCATGTTTTTCAGAAACAATAATTTAAAACATTTTGTCACATATGGTTAGTAGCGATTAAATGAACAAAATCAATGCCTTCTCTTTAGCTGGCACTCAAAGATACAAGGCCTGAGATGAATAGAATAACTACAGTGCTTTCTATGTATCAGTACTGGGACAAGTACTCTCCATATGTCACCTAGTTTAATCAACAGACATACCTATCAGACAGAAACTATTATTACTCCCTCTTTACAAATGAGAACCAGTGAGTTCCAGAACTAGCCCAAGCTCATACCATGAATAAATGGTAGACCTAGGGTTCAAGTCCAGGTTTATTCGAGGCTACAGCCCACACTTTCATTCCTGTATCATGAAACCTCTCCATGGCCAAAGTGATTAATATCCCAAGATTCTGTGTGTTTATGTTAACAAAGATCATTTCCCCACCTTTTGTTCCAATTTCCTGCAAGCCTTCATCTATCTACTCTCAACATGCAGCAAAAATACTACGCACAGTTTAAATGATATCATCAAAAACTCCTTGCTTAGACTAAATAAAATTAAATCTAAAAAGTCCCATGTGCACGTCTCGCATTGCAATATTCTCTTTTCTGCAATCAGAAGGCATACACATCAATACTTAAATTTAATATATGAAATTAAAACACTTGCAAGCAAGCTTTGAATGGCACTGACATTCATAATACGCTGGAATGAGGAAAAAGGTAATAACACCCATAATTTTTGAAACATGACATTCTCATAGCTATTCAAAGTAAAATAGACCTGAGGTAATGTGGAGTTTAAATAGAACTGTAACTATCCAAGGGTCAAATGTGGAACAATATTAGCACATTGTTTTCTGAATACACTCATTTTCATATTACACTTTTCAGGTCCTAGCATTAGCTTTATTCAAAATATTCAAGGCACTTCTGTACTTCTATCTAGATTGATTTAGTATCCTTATTTTAGTCCTGGAAGAGATATTAGAAATGTTAATTCTACCCAAATATACAAAGTAAAACATGAAAAAAACAAGTGATTAATAATTCTACAATGTCACAAAACAGTTTTTAGAAACTCGATGCTAGAAATCAATTCTGTGTGTCAGTGTGTACATATATGTATCTGTGCTTCCCAAACATGTTGCTATTTCTTGTAAAGTACTTTTGAGGTGGGGGTAATTAATTATAATGCCAATCTTAAAAATGTGAATCATTTCAATTAATCCACATATGTTTTCAGTCCTAAAGTTCTTATATGCCAATAAAATACATCCATTTGATGCAGTATTCGTATTTTAGGCTTTCTTTAAGCTAATCTCTGACATATTTTGCCTTAATCACCGAATGTGTACTTATCCTATCTATTATACATACCGTGTATCATTAACTAAATAATTTATGTTTATGTAATTTTTTGTTACCTCCCACTTTTTAGTCAGATCAGGAGGTTGGAAAAGCTAAAGGACAACTACAAAGAAATAATAAAAGGTTCACTTAGCAGAGTATTTCACAAATTAAGGCATCTTATAATGAATTCCTTTAATTGATATTTTGAAGGTAAATGAGTGAATAGATATCACCAAGCTATTAAGCTTTCTTAATAAATATTAAATATTCCATGCAGTAAAATAAGTGATTAGTATTTGTTAATGCTTCCAAATCTGTGCTGTTATTCTAAAAAGAAGAATCTACTTAGGAATGTCTGGCATAAAGATTGGGAAAATGAGGAGGAACTCTGGAAAGGTTGGTTGTATTAATAAGTTGACTTAAAAAAATGACTGAAGTCACGTCCAAGATCCTATTTATCAGCCCCACAAATTCTAAGATCTCATAGCACTAACTATACAGAGTTTATTATTAACTCTACATATGAGTCACAGAGAGATCTCTTTTTACATCCTCTCCCTTAAACTTTCTTGAGAATTGTTTATTTTTATTTCCAGCAAAAGAAGAGGAAGAGGCAAACAACTTGTTTATACCTAACACAGTGCAAGTGACCAATGCAGTATGATTTCACATCAAGAAGGAAAAAATAATAATAATATTCATTGTGTTTTTTTGTTCAATTACACCTGAAGATAGTTCTCTGAAGCCTAGATACCCTTTAGTTTATGCCTCAAAAACAAACAAAAAACCCCAAAAAACAAAAAACAAACCAACAGCTTATGAGCTAGAAAGATGTTTGAGAACTCAAGAGCATTTTTGTTTTGCTGTCCATATTGATATCACCTATGGCTCTGCACCCCTCTATTCATTCCCTGAGGCTTTATGAGATTCCTTCCTTGACTCTTCCAGATTCTGGTGGCTGTAAATATTCTTTAGTTGTAGCTATGTAGCTCTTATTTCTGCTTTGTTCTTCACATGACCTCCTCCTCTATCTGTCATCTCTTCTCTCAGAGAAACACTTGTCATAGGATTTTGAGCCCACCCAGTTATCTCAAGATCCATAATTTTATTTGCACATATCTTTTTCCATATAAGTTCACATTCACAGGTTCTAGGATCACTTTAGGATCCACCAATTAACACACTATAATCGCCATGCCTTCAATAAAATTTCTGAACTAAAGCTTGGAACAGTGCTTCTAAGAGCAGACCTCAAGATTTTAATTCTAGTTCAGACATTTGCCTTCCTTCTCCTCTACTCAGGACTAACTATAAAATGGAAGTATTTTACATTTATAAAAGAACCTCTATGTAAGGCACAAATAAAAGCTGTATGAACTAAATAGTAATGGGTTAGCTACAAATAAATTCGGTTTTCTAGATTTGGATGTTTACATGGATATACAATTGTCAAAAGATATCTAACTTAAAACTTCAGATTTATGCATTTTTATGTATAAATTATACCTCAAAGTAAAACAACCTTTCGATGGGACATTTCTATTATTCTAAAGAGATCTTTCTTGCCCTTCTTTTTAGGTCAGTTTTAATTGTTTTTCAAATAATTTGTCTATTTCATCTAAATTGTCCAATATATTGTTTTTAAATTGTTCACAACATCTTCTTATCACCTTTTTAATGGGATCTAGGTTACATCTTCTCTTTTATTCGAGGTATTGGTAATTTTTGTCTGCTCTCCTGCTCATCTGTTTGAGATTACTAAAACCTTGTCTGCTGTCTTCTTAATCCCATCATTTCTTAAAATTTACTGAGTGTTTTAAGGTTTTATGTGATGCTTTAATATACATTGTTTTTTAATTTTTAATTTTTATTCATATATAGTATGTGTCCATATTTATGGGGAACATGAGATAAGGGATACAGGTATAGTCACAACTGTTTAAGATTAGTAAACTGTTGTTAATCACCTTCATTTTATGGATGAGAAGACTGAAATTCAGAAGCTTTATCTGACTAGATTCTGCTAGTAAGTGGCAGAATCTGGACTGGAATTCACATCTTCATCGTCAATCTACTGCTACTTACCCTCCATAACCCTGCATGTCAAGTACTCAGATAAAGCCAGGTTGACAGATCCAGATAATACAGAGAACACTATAGAAATTGCAAAACAAAAACAAGAAGTGTTCAAGCCTGTGAAACGAAACACTAGAGTTCATTTTAAGATTTTAAAATTCATGATAAAATTCGTCACATATATCAATTAAGTGATAGTTGAGCTGCTTTACAGCACTTGTTGAATGAATAGAGCCACAGAATTCTTTGACTTCCCTTTCTGGTTTCTCTACACTTTGCAAGGCTTAACTAGATGAGTATTAAATATAAATGCCTTTTTATTAATGGAATCAATGAAGTCATTCTTAGTAGCTACAGAAAAGGAAGGCAAACGAAGGCAAAAGGAAGACAAGCTTCTACCTTCCATTTCTCCTTCTTTTCCCTTAGCCTGTGTTCTTAAGAACTTAAAACCTCTTCAACTCTCACCTGATCTAAAAGCAAAGCATCTTATTTTCTTCTGCAATGCTGCTTGACCCCAATACAAACTCGACAGTACTTCCAAATAGCCAGAAAATGGCACTTTCAATTTTTCCATCCTACAAGATCTAAATAATTCTTGTCGTAAAATGGGCAAACGGTCTGAGGTGCCTGACGTCCAGGCATTCTTTTACACATCTGTCCCTCTCTAGTCTCTGTTCCCAATGCAACTCATCCCTAATCTTCCTTCTTTCCCTCTCGCCTGTCCCCTCAGTCGCAACCCCAAGCGTCACTGAGTCTTTCTAATCTTCCTTTTCTACAGACCCATCTGACCTCTCCCCTCCTCCCCAGGCTGCTCCTCGCCAGACCCAGCTCGGTGCCAATTCTTCCTCAGCCTCCGCTCCTCCACCCTGTAATCTTTTTATTGCCTCCCCTCCTCACACCCGGTCCGGCTTACAGTTTCGTTCCGTGACTAGCCCTCCCACACCCGCCCAGCAATTTACTCTTAAAAAGGTGACTGGAGCTAAAGGCAAGTCAAGGTTAATGCTCCATTTTCTTTATCCCAAATCAGATAGTGTTTAGGCTCTTTTTTATCAAATATAAAAATCCAGCCCAGTTCATGACTTGCTTGGCAGCAACCCTGAGACACTTTACAGCCCTAGACCCTAAAAGGTCAAAAGGCCGTCTTATTCTCAAAATACATTTTATTACCCAATCTGCTCCTGACATTAAATAAAACTCCAAAAATTAAATTCCGGACCTCAAACCCCACAAGAAGATTTAATTAACCTCGCCTTCAAGGTGTACAATAATAGAAAGAAGTTGCAATTCCTTGCCTCCACTGTGAGACAAACCCCAGCCACATCTCCAGCACACAAGAACTTCCAAACGCCTGAACTGCAACGGCCAGGCGTTCCTCCAGAACCTCCTCCCCTAGGAGCATGCTACAAGTGCCAGAAATCTGACCACCAGGCCAAGGAATGCCAGCAGCCCTGGATTCCCCCAACTGTGCGGGACCCCACTGGAAATTGGACTGTTCTGCTCACCTGGCAGCCACTCCCAGAGCCCCTGGAACTCTGGCGCAAGGCTCTCTGACTCCTCAGCTTAGCGGCTGAAGACTGACGCTGCCCAATTGCCTCGGAAGCCCCGTAGACCATCACAGCTGCCGAGCTTTAGATAACTCACAGTGGAAAGTAAGTCCATCCCCTTCTTAATCAATACGGAGGCTACCCACTCCACATTACCTTCTTTTCAAAGGCCTGTTTCCCTTGCCTCCATAACTCTTGTGGGTATTGACAGCCAGGCTTCTAAACCTCTTAAAACTCCCCACTCTGGTGCCAACTTAGACAGTACTCTTTTATGCACTCTTTTTTAGTTATCCCCACCTGCCCAGTTCCCTTATTAGGCTGAGACACTTGAACTAAATTATCTGCTTCCCTGACTATTCCTGAACTACAGCTGCATCTCATTGCGGCCCTTCTTCCCAATCCAAAGCCTCCTTTGCGTCCTCCTCTTGTATTCCCCCGCCTTAACCCACAAGTATAAGATACCTCTACTCCCTCCTAGGAAACCGATCATGCACCCCTTACCATCTCATTAAATCCTAATCACCCTTACCCTGCTCAATGCCAATATCCCATCACACAGCAGGCTTTGAAAGGATTAAAGACTGTTATCACTCGCCTGCTACAGCATGGCCTTTCAAAGCCTATAAACTCTCCTTACAATTCCCCCATTTTACCTGTCCTAAAACCAGACAAGCCTTACAAGTTAGTTCGTCATCTATGCCTTATCAACCAAATTGTTTTGCCTATCCACCCCATGGTGCCAAACCCATATACTCTCCTATCCTCAATACCTCCCTCCACAATCCATTATTCTGTTCTGGATCTCAAACATGCTTTCTTTACCATTTCTTTGTACCCGTCATCCCAGCCTCTCTTCACTTTCACTTGGACTGACCCTGACACCCAGGGCTGTACTGCCGCAACCTTCACAGACAGCCCCCATTACTTCAGTCAAGCCCAAATTTCATCCTCATCTGTTACCTATCACAGCATAATTCTCATAAAAACACACGTGCTCTCCCTGCTGATCGTGTCTAATTAATCTCCCAAACCTCAATCCCTTACAAAACAACAACTCCTTTCCTTCCTAGGCATGGTTAGTGTGGTCAGAATTCTTACACAAGAGCCAGGACCGCACCCTGTAGCCTTTGTGTGCAAACAACTTGACCTTACTGTTTTAGCCTAGCCATCACGTCTCGTGCAGCAGCTGCTGCCACCCTAATACTTTTAGAGGCCGGGCATGGTGGCTCACGCTTGTAATCCCAGCACTTTGGGAGGCCGAGGTGGGCGGATCATGAGGTCAGGAGATCGAGACCATGGTGAAACCCCGTCTCTACTAAAAATACAAAAAAATTAGCCGGGCGTGGTGG